>NC_056745.1:283123896-283296396 GCF_019279795.1 Protopterus annectens | reverse complement strand
CAGGGCTCAGTCAGTTTGCATCACAGTGTTAACACCAGTAACATTTTGACATGTGCTAGAGATCATTCTTGTATACAGTCTGTTAGTAATCTCAGGTTATGGTGGAGTGGGAGATGAACCTTAGCTGCATACTCCATGTCAAACCTGATATTGATGTCACTAGTTTTTGTAGATGGTAAATGCTAATCCAAACTTATACAGTATTTGAAACTACAAATCATTTGGATCTTTGACAGTGTATCAAGAGTGATATTTTTTTCAAAACTGTTTTAAACTTTTCAGTAATAGTAGTAAAACATGTTTTTTTCCTCTCTCTTAGGTTAGTGGAAGCCCTGAAGAGCAGACAGTGAAAATCAAATGATTCTGAAAAAAAAAAAAAAAAAAAAAAAAAAGACTGCAGTGACTCCGTTGAAGGCTAGATATTAAAAACCCTAAAACCATGCTTTATAAGCAGAACTCCAGATGGGTATTAATATTGAATCTGCTTTGCTTGGTACCACATTTTTGGGCCTTGTATGAAAATACAAATCCTTAGAACTGCAGTACTAGTAATCAGTTTCAGAATGTTATTAAACAATTTGGAGACTTGGGAAACAGGATTTCACAGGAGCTGAAGTTATACCCACTTGAACCCAGTAGTATGCTACTCCACAGCTGTTCCTTGTTGTCCTGTGCAGCAATTTTTGAGTGAATTAACCTGTATTTATTAAAATTTTTGTTTTGTAATTGGACATGGGTCTGTTTTTGTGATATCTTTTTCTTCTTTTTTTAAACATTTTGACAGAATATTTACTTGTTGATTTGACAAAATTAATTTTTCTTTATTTTGTAAGGTGACACTAATAAACTTGATTATTTAAGTAACACGTTTTCAGCTTCTAGTCATTTGAACAGACTATATATGAAGGATGGTATAATTGTCAAATGACCTGTCACTGCAAATTAAATTATTGGTAATCATTAATGTGCATTTCATTAATAATGAATATATACCTAAATGTTATTTTGTCATTGTTTCCACTTTACTATTTGTGCCTTGTTTCATAACAGAAGTGTTTGTTTGCCACAGTTTTTGTACTTTTGTAACTTGCTTCATTTATTGTTACATTTCTAAATTGGATAAGTTTCATTTTGTGGTCACTTTACCTTTGTCATCATCTGTAACAGATTTCTGATTGAACTCTGTGTAGATATTCTGCCGAGACATGTGAAATGGAGTATTCCATTCTGGCTTCAGGTCAAGTTTAAAAATTATTTTCCTGCTGTTTTGTGCACAGGTTTTGAGAAAATATTCCTTCAGTCCTCCAGCTTAAATATTTTGTTACCCAACAACAATGTGCACCCTTTTATGGTAAAATGTAGGAAGTAGTTGTGACAGAAAAGCCAGTCTTAAAAGTTTTCTTGTGTTAGAACAAGGACCTCCTCATTGCTTCTGAAACAGTTTTTGGTGAGGCAGCTTTTACCTTAGCTAATGAGTTGGAAGAAGAAGGCAAGCAGCCTTTCTTTTATTCCATGTGTCTTCTGAATCTCTGGCCACTTCTATAATAGATGATGTGTTTGGACAGTAGTCTCCTTTTTGAGTCAGACTTCAAGGGCTAGACATTTGTGAGGACAGTATTAGCAGGAAAAAGAAATGTAGGTCTTGGCTACTGAGTCACTCAAGGGATACTTGTTAAAGAAATAGGAAGTGGTCATTTTTCCTTCCTTATATCTGCCCTAAATGATGGAAGTTTAGGTGGTCATGGGCAGAACAGCAAATTACCACCAAACGTATCTAAAAATATTTTTTTCAAATGCACTGATAAAGTATGCTTAGTAGGAGGATATTTTTATTGGGGAAAAAGATGCTAAGGATGAAGCTGCCAGGTAACAGAAAAAGAGGAAGGCCTAAGATAAGGTTTATGGATGTGGCGAGAGAGAACATGCAGGTGGTTGGTGTGACAGAGCAAGATGCAGAGGACAGGAAGAAATGGAAACAGTTGATCTGCTGTGGCGACCCCTGACGGGAGCAGCCGAAAGAAGAAGTGGGAGGATATTTTTCCTTGCTCAATGTACACTGTATTCCAAAGGAAACCTTTTGGTTTAGGGAAAAAATAACTGAATAAAGCTTTTCATTCTTTTTGAAGAAACTTTACAGAGTCCTTGACTAACCCAGGGAAGAAAAGCAATGGAGATCCATTGTAGATCTGCCCGGTCTCAACAGCTTTGAGAGGGTAAAGAGATTAATGATGGTTGTTCTGCATGCCCACTTGTCTCTTACCAAGGATCATGGATGTGAAGGATGCTTATTGACATATTCTATGTTTAAGCCTCACAAACTGTTTGTATATCATATAAGAAGCTAGCATTTCCAGTTTGAGTTTCTGCCTTTTGGATTTGCACCAACTCATGTACTGATTAGCTGAGTGAATATCTTGTGAAGGCTAAGTCACAGCCCAGTTACTGGAACATTTGAATGTGCTGCTTCCTTTTCTAGATTGTTTGGAGTTTCATTTTAGAATTACACTCAACCCAGAAAAATCATTACACACTGTAGAGATAATTTTAAATTATTTTAAATTAATTTACAAAGATGTCTAGTCTCAAAGCCATCATTTACAAAAACTGAAATATTACCTGTAACTAAACTAATACACAGACTTTGCAGTAGCTTGTGATATCTTGTGTTACATATCAAGACTGAATGTAGGCTATGCCTTATCGGATCTAAATATTTTATTGTTATGTAGTTTTTTGTTAACCACATAGGTGAATTGGTCCAAGGACCCTTTACTGTCATGACCTAGGCCAGATGGGAAAGACAAAACCATTTAACAGATAGTAGTATTTGGTACATGGTAGAGAAATAAAATATATGGACCGAAAAGTAATACAGTTATCTTCAAATAGTTATTAATCCTAGTTTATATAGACAAAGGATCAATATTTACATTTTGTGATATATACAAGTAGGTAAAAGTGTATGCTACAAGACAGATGTAATAGAGTGTGCCTAGTGATATTTATCCATGGCCATTAAAGCAGTTACATTTAAAGGTTTTGGTTAAGTGTTTTTGAGTAAGGTTCTGAATTGATGCATTTCATTACACTTTTGTATTTTGATGGGTGGTGTTCCAGCTTACTGACACTAAATGGGTATTGTTGATAAACTTGCCCATCTTCAACATAAATTTACTCATCTTCAGCATAAACTTGTATGTAGTCAGAAAAATGTCAGAAATTATGTCCCCCAAGGCTCTGTCTTGACATCTGCCAGAAGGCAGAAGTCAGTAGTAAGTGGTTAGTTAAGTAAGCTGGTGACTGCAAAATGGGTGAGGTTGTCATATCCCCTTCTGGCACTTAGATTCTCCAGCAGAAGCTAGATTAGATGAATGCTTAGCGATTTAATCATGGACTTAATCTCAATGCCAAACTTCATATAATTACCATATAGAAATCCAGTGGATTGGATGCTCTAAATTGGCCATAGATATGAGTGTGCATGCGATTGTGTGATATGGAAGACCAGCAGTTGCAGGGCTAGCCACCTAGCAGTTTGAACCTTGGCTCTAGATGATTGTCACTTTTGAAGTGACATCCCCTACCCCATGTGTAAAAATGGGAAAAGAAGCTGTGGAGTGATGGATGGCTAGAAGTCCAGCACCCTGCTTAATAACATATTAACACACCCCTCTATTCTGAGTCATTTGAGATCTGGGTACTTGTATGGATAATGAGCTTTCCTTTTTTCACTGTGTCTCCGTTAAAAAATCATTGTATCTTGCACACCTTATCCTTCATGGTATTTCCTGTATGTCTAAAGAAGAGTCCACTTTGTTCATATTTGTTAGAAAGATAATTGAAAATAAAGCCTTGTTCAGCTTGTGCTTGTCTCAGTAACTAAGCTAACTTCAAAGGCCTTTTACATTCCTTACCAAGAAAATCATAGGTCTAGGTAAACTTATCCCAAAATATTAATAACCCTCTCTTTATACTATTTGTTGTACAGGCTTTGGTAGGGAAGTCTCAGATTAGTTTTCTGAGCGGTGAAAAAACACTGTTTCACCTCCATAGAACCAGTTGTTCACCAAAGCTCCATCTAAAGACCTAACTCTTTGTCACCATGTTAACAACACATAAGGAATGTATTGATAATTAACCCATTCTATCTCCTGCTTTCGATTAGACTCTTGTTGCACATCCAACAGAGGAATTCCATAGCAACCTTCATAGACAGATTGTAATGAAGGGAAGACTCTACATTCTCACCTGGGGTATATGGGAATAAAATCTGATAATACTTCTGAGTGACATATCTGAGTTTCTAGATGGCCACTTAGATCATAAGCGCATTATGAACCTGTAAGCCTGTTTTGGAGTATGGATGTTATGTAGTTTTAATGTGAAAGGCAAGTCTCAACAGAAAACCTTGTTGATTACAAAGTGTATGTGAAGTAGATGTCCTTTTGTGTCACTGTTGCAGTATTCTCTGTAGGCATCTCCTGCCAAGAGTAGCCCAGCATCCAGCCAGTATAACAAAGCTTTTAGATCTTGTAGGTGCCTATGTTACACACGTTTCCTGTTTAGGGCATAAAGGTGACGTACGGACGCAGTTACCCAGAACTTCTTTGCTGCCATTCTGAATTCCATAATCCTTTGTCAGTCTGAATGCCCTTTTGCTATGCTGAATACCTAGCTAAGTGCCCTGTTGGGGTCTTTTTTTTTTCTTTCTTTTTTACTTTTGGTTTTGTTCTCTTTTGGTTACTTAGAGTTCATGTCATCCAGGAAGGGAAAATGTCAGTGTGGGAGGCAGATTCCCCATAAGGGCTATCACGAACAGTGTCTTTTTTTGTCTGAGTGGTTTCCATGACCATATGTCTTGTAGTACTTCAAAGCGTTTGTGTGTAAGACTCTTAGAAACTAATTGTTGTCGGCCATCTACCTTGTGAACTAGAGGCTTAAACTATTAGCCCAGAGTAGCATGGCAGAATCTTTTAACCTCTAGGTGCCGTTAAGTAAGAAGGCAGTCGAGAAATCTTGGCTGGATTGTTTGGCTGTCCAGCCTCCACTGGATGTTTCTCTAGAAGTGTGTGGTAGCTCTGTCTAAATTGGATTCCTCTACTCTGACCCCATCTGCGGCTGGCATGGATCCTTTCTTTTGCATGTCCTGTGAGGCTTTACAGATGTCTGCGCTGGACATCGATGGGGAACTGTGATTGTTCATTTCTGAGGGCCCTAGAGAGATTCCGCAGATTCCAGTCAGGGAAGAGGTTCTGGGTACTCTCTTATTGAATCTCTTCAAGGGTCCGAACCTCTAGTGTTTGTTAGGGATGACATGCCTACCAGGAAAAAGTAGAAGACTAAACATACTTCTGTATACCACAAGGATCCTCAAAGGGAATGGCAGCAGTTTATTCAGGACCTGTGTAATGTCTTAATGACCCTGAAGCCTCCCTAAGGGGTTTCTGTGCCTACTTCTTCCAGATGAATCAGGGAACTCAGTTCTTCAGATGAGAATTCAGAGCCTGATGATGGGTTCATGTCTTACTTTTCCCAGGTGCCTTTGGCTTATGGTTCTGATGAAGAATTTGTTATTCCCGAGTCTCCTTTTGAGGAATTGTCTTTTGAGGACGCTGTAGCTAGAATTTAGCTAGAATGATGGAAAACTTTAAGTAGGATTCTTCTCAAGTGTCTGATATCTAGAAAAGGTATTATGAGCTCCTTCAGGTAGGGGTTACCTTCAGTTTTCCAAATGTCCACTTCCCCAACATGCAGTTTACCGACACTTCAGATCACCAACATCTGGAAAGCTGATGTTTCCCATGCGGTAAGTAGCCGTTTGGCCATCTACTTGAACTTTGCTTCTTACCCCCGTGGTAGTGCGTTCTCGGAGTTGGTATATTTAGTAAGGGGGGGTGTGGGGGGGTTTAGCCCCCCCCCACATTGGTGGGGGTTTTTTTTGGGTAGTTCCTTCAGTCGGCATGGTTAGGTGTTTACTTACCGTGTGGGAAACGTCAGCTTTCCGGATGTCTGTGATCTGAAGCGTCTGTAAACTGTGTGTCAGGGAAGTGGATGTTCGGTAAACTGAAGGGTAACCCCTTTGGGCATTCCTAAATCTTCTGTGGTATCTCCTGTGTTGGCTGGTTTGTTAGTCCCTTTAATAGCTGGTTCTAAGTATTCTAATTCTTAGTTGCGTGCTCCAAAGAAACCTGACATTCTATAAGGTTACGGAGGATTGTCAGTTCTTAATTGTGACCTGCTGACCCTGCTGTGGTGTCCTCTTACAAGCCTTCTAAACATTTACCCTCTTCCAAGCTTCTACCTTCAGGTAAGGTAGAAGGGCAATGGAGAGAATTGGTAAGAAGGTTTATACTGCTGCTTTGGCCTTTCGGTCATCAGTTACCAGACCCACATGACCAGATATGATTTGGCCTTGATTGCCCTATCTTGTCAGGTTCTTTCCGACTTTCCTGATTTTGAAGCAAAATCTTGTGGTCTTTCTATTTTGGGTTCTACCTCTCAGGTAACTCATCATTCTAACAAGTGTAGCTATGATGCTGCTGATGCCTCTTCCAGCACTGATGCCTTTGGGTAAATCGTGAGGCATTATCGTCTTCGCCTGCAGTCATTTCCTGAAGATATTAAGGCCAAGTTGCTGGATCATCCTTTGGATAATAAAAATCAAATTGCGGCTGCTCCTACTGCTGCTAATGTGTTTGTCTCTTCAGGAAAAAGGTAAAGCTTTGCAGGACCTTAAATATATTTGTGTGTCCCCCTGTCCCTAAGTTCCAGAGGAACTATCCTTCTAAGTCTGTTTTTGTTCACAGGCAGTTTTTTCAGGCCAATAAAGGCAGGAAGGGTGGTAGGCGAACTCCTCCTGCTAGGTCTTCTCAGTCTGCTGTGGTTCAGAAGCCTTGTTTATCTCATAAGCCTGCTTCTTTTTGACATCTTGCCCCCCCCCAAACCTTGGACAGGTTCCATTGTCCTTCAGCTCTCCCTCTGACAGTATTTAACCTGTTCTTCCTTCCCAAGTAGGAAAGGGATTTACTCCAGAATGTTCTGGTTTCTTGAAAGAAGGGCACTTGGACACCTATTCTGGATCTCTCTTTTCTCAACACCTTTCTCAAGGTTCCTTCCTTTTGGATGCTTTCTGTTCAAACCCGGTTTCCTCTTGTACTACCTCAGGTTTTCTGGTGCCCTTGGATCTAAAAGATGCTTACCTTCATGTTTCTGTTCACCTTGTTGTCAGGACATTTTTGTTTGTTTCTTCCTCTCATTTTAAGTTCTCTGCTTGGTCATTTGGCTTCTCTACTGCCCTGGGGGTTTTCACAAAATGCCTAGGTCCTGTGATTGCCTTGGAGCCTGCAAAAGGCATTCACTTTTTTCCTTATCTAGATGACTTGTTGCTTCAGGCACCTTCACCCAGTTGCCTGTTACAGGATCTGGTTTTCACCATATCTCTCCTCCAAAGTCTGTAGTTCACTATCAGCTTTTAAAAGTCTGTCCTGACTCCCTCTTAGGATCACATGTATTTGGGTTGCAGGATTCAAACAGTGCCAATGTTGGTCTCTCTTCTACCTCCAAAACATCTGTCCCTGACAGCTTTCTTTCAGTGTCTTCTTCTTCTGCTTGCTATTCCAGACAGAGAATTTCTTTGAGTCTTAGGATTCATGGCCTCTTCTTTTCCAATGCTGCCTCTTGCCAAACTGCACATGTAAATGTGGAAGCCTCAGTGGCACCTCAGGTTAGTTTGGCTTCAGCATTGCCACCCTCTGGATTTCAGAGTGTCTCTCCTTGTCTGAAGCAGGAACTCAAGTGATGGATTTGGCAACTTACCCTCAACCGGGCCTGCTCTTTTAATCTCTGGTTCTTTCTCCAGAACTGTTCACTGATGCTTCAGAAATGGGGTGGGGTGGCTTCCTGTTGTCACCTGAATGTTCATGGTCTTTGGGCCCCCTTCAGAAGTCAGACCACATCAACATCAAAGAGATTAGACCCCTGATTTTGGCCCTTCAGGCTTTTCACTCCATGCTGTCTCCAGGCCGTCTGAAGGTTTACACAGACAACACCACAGTAACGTGTGTCAACAAGCAGGAGGGCACAATGTCGTACCTTCTCTGCAGACTGGCTCCTTTAGTCATGGGATCTGGCTCTCAGTTGGTTAACTTTTCAGGCAGTGTATATTCCTTCAGAACACAATCTGGTGGTGGATGCTTTGAAAAGGTCTGAAACACAGACTCAGGAGTGAATGCTTCACAGAGACATGTTTCTGGACGTAGTCCATCGGTGGGGTTTTCCTCGGGTAGATCTTTTTGCCTCCCCTCTGAACAGGCAGCAGCTTCTTTTCTGTTCCAGAGTGCCATGCCAACTGGTGCTGGTGCAATTTCTTTTCCTTGGAAGGGGGTGTTTTTCTATGCCTTCCCTTTCTGTACTTCCAAGAGTCCTGTAGAAGATTCATCTGGACTCCCCTAAAATCTTGCTTTTGACTCCCTTTTGGTTAAGACAGCACTGGTTTTCCCTGTTAATGTATCTGGCCAGAGGCAGTCAGCACAAGTTATCTCACCAGTTGGACCTCCTCACATATAGGACAAAGGGTTACTTGTCCATCCTTACTTGTCCACTCTTCAACTGACACTGTAGGTGATATGGGTTTTGATCCCTTTTAGGCACCTCTTTTCTGAGGACATGCTCAGGGTTTTACAGGAGGCAAGAAAACCTGAAAGTCTTGTCTCCAAATGGAATAGAATTCCTGTCTGGTGCCATGCTTATAACCAGGACCCTTTTTTCATTGAGGGTCTCTGTTCTCTCCTACTTGTATGAGTTGCTGCAGTCTGGCTTGCCTGTTCTGTAAAGGCCAATTTGTCAGCTATTTCTGGCTGTCTGCCCTTGAATTCTCACCTGGCTTCTCATCTTGAAGTCAAACAGCTTCTTAAAAGTGTCCTGCGTCTTGGGCCCCCAGCGGAGCGTATTCCTCCTCCTTGAGATCTTTAATTTTGGTTTAGAAAAGTTGACCCAATCTCCTTTTGAGCCTTTAGGTTCAGCTTCTCTGCAACATTGTACCTGGAAGACTGTCTTATTGCTTCCTGTTACTTCTACTCAGAGGGTTTCTGAGCTTCAGGACCTTGCCATCCCTCCTTTTTTGTTTTTTCATAGGGACAGGGTTTCCCTCCATATTAATACTTCTTTCGTGCCCAGAATGGCTAATGAGTTGTGTTTGAATCAGGCAGTACTATTCCCTTCCTTTTTTCCTTTCCTTCAGTTCTGGTGAGAGGGTCTTGCATACCTTTGATTTGCACAGACAGCTCAGGTACTATTTGGATAAAACTAAGGTCATTTGTAAGTCTGATCAGCTTTTTGTTTCTTTTCATCCCAGAACATTGGGTTTGGCTGTTTCCAAACACACCATCTCCTCCTCGATGTGTAACACCATTTCTTTTTGTGGTTTTCATGGCAAATGTCTGCCTACTTCAATTAGAGCTCACTCCACTGGGTCTGTTGCTTCTTCTGGTGTGTTCTTCAAGGGGTTGGACACCACATCCATCCTTGAAGCTGCTACATGGTCTTCACTGTATTACCTTTGCTAAGTTTTTTTTAAATTGGATATGGTTTCCAGGGCCAGAGCAGGTTTTGCTAGAGCCATTCTGCATGGGTTTGTTGAGGCCTCTTCCTAGCCTTCCACCTCCGAGTCCTTTTCTTGAGCTTTTGGTGAAGAATACTGCAACAGTGATACGGAAGGACACAGGACAGTTGTATAAAGTCTTATCATAGCAGTTGATGTTCTCTTCACTGTTGCAGTACTCCCTTCCTCCCAACACCCCCACCCCTTTATTCTTTTGGACTTTATTTTGCTTTCCTTCCTGGCCAAGGGTCTCCCTTTTCTGTCTGCATTTTCTCCTTCTGGAGATGTCCTTCAAGGATGCATCTGCAGTCATCACATATGGGTTGTCCTGCCAAAGGCAGCCCTTCGGTCGGCCGGATTCCAAAGTCTGGGTCCGGCGTCGGCTGATGTCGCACTTTCCCCGACGTCATAGCGCCTGGGGTATAAAAGCATAAGCCGACGCCATCTTCCTCAGTCTTTCTTGCCGCATGGTGCCCGAAGCAGAAGCAGTTCGCAAGTGCCGGTCGGCCAGCCAGCTCCTGTAATTCAGCTACCGAAGACTTCAAAAAGCTAAGTACCCCGTTGGGGACTCTTTCTTGCCTCAGCCGATGTCAGATAAAGTTAATAATAACTTGTGGGAAACAAATACCTCATAAGGATTTCCACTCTTACTGCCTACCCTGTCTATGCCCAGACCACGACGTCTCGGCCTGTTCAGCCTGTGCTTCCTTCAACCGACGCACTCTTAGACGTCGGGCGGAGTTTGCAGTGGAATTTTTTGGGGCTAGTTTTTCATACAATATGCTGTCGGGGACTCCGTCTTCACATTTAACAAAGAAACGGAAGGACAAGGACCGACACACGCGGGCCGCGGTTTCGGCTGAAACCACGGCCAGGCCTACCGCGAGTGTCTCTGTCTCGGCTGAAACCGAGTCCTTGGTACTTCCCACCCCCGAAACCGCTCAACCGACGACCTCGGCCCCGGGGGCCCCTGCTGAGTCGGTTATTGAATTCCCTTCAGAAACTGGTGTCTTGGAAACTTCCGACACCATTCCTCTAGACAAAACTACACCAGCACGTGGTGCAGCTAGGCCTCCTGCATCCATGTCCATAAAGGCTTTCACCAGGGCTAAAGCTGCTAAACACACAAAAGCTATGCCTCCCAGGGTTATTCCTAAGGGACCCTCTACCAGTTCACAGATTCTAACTTTAGCAGAGGACCTTATCTCCTTAATTAAGGGCTCTCAACCCCATCCGGACAGGGGCTCTCAACCCCCTCTAGACAAAAGGCCCAGGGTTGAGCCCTCTGATCCCCACTCCTCAGAGGAGGCCTCTGATGGCTCTGCTCTCTCGGATTACCAGGAGGAGGCTTTTTCGGCCTACGAGGATTCTGATGCAGAGGAATCAATCCGCTCGGCCTCCCCTCCTGAAGAACTATCCTTCGGGGAGACCCTTCACACTATGAGAGAGCATTTCAAATGGCAGGGCCAGGAATTCTCTGATTCCAGGAAAAGATTAAGAACTTTTCTGCATTTACCTCAGCATAGACCTTTGGCTATTCCTCCTGTTTTGACTGTCATTGATGATGTGTACTCTGAGTCTAGCATAAACCCTGACACTCTTCCTCCGGCCCCTGCCAAACCCGATAGGTACTACAGGGTCCCGGACTCTCATCTTTTTTCTTTACAAGGCCCACTCTGCTGATCCAGAAACTATTTCCCAGGGCCCTAAAGGGGTTGCAGTTGCCACTACTAAAAATCCACTCCCCTCTGAAAGGGAGTCCAGGGCTTTAGAGAGATGGGGTAAAAAAGTGTATACTTCTGCTACTCTTTCTATGAGGGCATTAAATTGTCAATTTCATATGATACAGTACCTAGAGTATTTGTTAGATGAATTGCATAAGAAACTGTCTTCACCTGAACCCCTAGATCGCAAATCACTTCAGGATCTGGTACATAACTCCCAGCAGGTTAGCAACCATTTCTTACAGTGTGGTTATGATGCATTGGAAGCTTCATGCAGGTCAGCTATGACAGGTGCTGTCATACGTAGGCATGCTTGGCTGAAGGAACAATCTCTGCCAGACCATGTTAAAGCTAAGCTTCTGGATGCTCCACTGGAAAAGCAAAAGCTATTTGGCTCCACTGCTCAGGAGGTCTTAAAGAAATTTGAGGAAAAGGCAAAATCTGTACAAACAGTCAAAGATTTTCTACAAGTCCAACCACCAAGATTCAGCAGAAATTGGCCTACCAAGAATTGGTCCTTTCCGGACACAGAAAGATTTCAGAGAGGCAAGAACAGGCGTGCCAGAGGTAGAGGGCAAGCTAGAGGCTCCTACAGAGGATGTCAATGGCAGCCTCCCAACCAGAGAGGTAGTGCAGGACCTACAACTGTTGCACAAGGACAGTCTCAATGACTTTGCTTTGACTCTGCCAACCAGGGCTCAATTAGAAGCACCTTTGGGCGGAAAGCTTTCCTTATTCTCAGAAAATTGGCACAGGATTACAAGAGACAAATGGACACTGCAAATAATAGACAAAGGATACAGGTTCCATTTTCGCACATTGCCAAAAAGAAAAGGCATGCCAGACCTGCCACCAAATCAAAGGGCAGAGGCTTTGAAACAAATCTCCAACTTAATGCAAATGAAAGCTATAGAAAAGGTTCCACTTTCAGAACAAGGCCAAGGATTTTACTCCAGACACTCTTCCTCCGGCCCCTGCCAAACCCGATAGGTACTACAGGGTCCCGGACTCTCATCTTTTTTCTTTACAAGGCCCACTCTGCTGATCCAGAAACTATTTCCCAGGGCCCTAAAGGGGTTGCAGTTGCCACTACTAAAAATCCACTCCCCTCTGAAAGGGAGTCCAGGGCTTTAGAGAGATGGGGTAAAAAAGTGTATACTTCTGCTACTCTTTCTATGAGGGCATTAAATTGTCAATTTCATATGATACAGTACCTAGAGTATTTGTTAGATGAATTGCATAAGAAACTGTCTTCACCTGAACCCCTAGATCGCAAATCACTTCAGGATCTGGTACATAACTCCCAGCAGGTTAGCAACCATTTCTTACAGTGTGGTTATGATGCATTGGAAGCTTCATGCAGGTCAGCTATGACAGGTGCTGTCATACGTAGGCATGCTTGGCTGAAGGAACAATCTCTGCCAGACCATGTTAAAGCTAAGCTTCTGGATGCTCCACTGGAAAAGCAAAAGCTATTCGGCTCCACTGCTCAGGAGGTCTTAAAGAAATTTGAGGAAAAGGCAAAATCTGTACAAACAGTCAAAGATTTTCTACAAGTCCAACCACCAAGATTCAGCAGAAATTGGCCTACCAAGAATTGGTCCTTTCCGGACACAGAAAGATTTCAGAGAGGCAAGAACAGGCGTGCCAGAGGTAGAGGGCAAGCTAGAGGCTCCTACAGAGGATGTCAATGGCAGCCTCCCAACCAGAGAGGTAGTGCAGGACCTACAACTGTTGCACAAGGACAGTCTCAATGACTTTGCTTTGACTCTGCCAACCAGGGCTCAATTAGAAGCACCTTTGGGCGGAAAGCTTTCCTTATTCTCAGAAAATTGGCACAGGATTACAAGAGACAAATGGACACTGCAAATAATAGACAAAGGATACAGGTTCCATTTTCGCACATTGCCAAAAAGAAAAGGCATGCCAGACCTGCCACCAAATCAAAGGGCAGAGGCTTTGAAACAAATCTCCAACTTAATGCAAATGAAAGCTATAGAAAAGGTTCCACTTTCAGAACAAGGCCAAGGATTTTACTCCAGACTATTCCTTGTTCCAAGAAAAGAAAATCAATGGAGGCCTATTCTTGACTTGTCCGCACTGAATACTTATCTCATTGTGCCAAAATTCAAAATGCTGACTGTACAGCAACTCCTTCCCATGCTGGGCAAGGGGTCTTGGCTGGTGACTCTAGACCTCAAGGAGGCATACCTGCATGTCCCTATCAGACAAAGTTGCAGAAGACACCTCAGATTTCTTGCAGGTTCAGAGCATTATCAATTCTCAGCATTGCCATTTGGCTTATCTACTGCGCCCAGAGTATTCACGAAATGCCTGGCATCAGTAATTGCACACTGCAGACTTCAGGGGATTCAAATATACCCATATCTGGACGACTGCCTTATACAAGCGGACAGCCAACAAACTTTGGTAAAGGACTTGAAGTATGCCATCCGCCTACTGCAGGACTTGGGATATACAGTCAACATTCACAAATCAAGACTTGTTCCATCCCAAAGAATAACTTTTCTGGGTGCGGATCTAGACACAACCACCCAAATGGCTTTTCTCACAGAAGAAAAACAAAGACAACTACCAGATTACTTCAAGAATCTGACAAGACTAACTCAGCTGACTGCAAGGAAAATCCTGCAGGCCCTAGGTTACATGGCATCTTGCATTCTTCTGATTCCACATGCAAGGCTGCATATGAGGAAACCACAATGGTACCTAAGGAGTTTATGGACTCAGCACAGTCACAGCTTAGAAACTTTGATCCCACTCATTCCATGCCTCCGGAAGGAATTTCTGTGGTGGGCTCAAGCAAGCCAGTCAAACAGGGGTCTGCCCTTCAGCAAACCAATAGCCAGCCAAACCATTACAACCGACGCTTCAGACCACGGTTGGGGAGCACACATGGAGGGCAGATGTATTCAAGGACTATGGTCACAAAAGGAGCTACGCATGCACATAAACCAAAAGGAAATGCTGGCAGTGATACATGCAATCGAGGCCTTCAAACTCTTTCTACATCAAGGCCACCTGCTAATAAGGACAGACAACACCACAGTTATGTGGTACATAAACAAGCAAGGAGGCACCCATTCCTACCCTCTTTGCAGACTGGCAATGAATCTATGGGAACTTTCCTTGAAACTCAATATAGAGCTGCAATCCCAGTTTGTGCCAGGAAAAGACAATATACTGGCGGACAGCTTAAGCAGAAATATCATGGATGCACACGAATGGATGCTGTACCCAGACATCTTCCTACAGATAACACAATCATGGGGAAGGCCAGACATAGATCTTTTTGCCTCCCCCCACAATCATCAGCTGAAGAAATTCTGCTCAAGGACATACCACCCACAAGCGTGGAAAGTGGACGCCCTCTCTTTCAGCTGGAGAACTCTAACAGTGTATGCATTCCCACCTCTCCCATTAATGACCAAGGTTTTACTGAAGATCAGGACAGAGCAGCCAAAAGTGATTCTGATAGCTCCGGACTGGCCAAGACAGCACTGGTACCCACTGTTAAAGAGCCTGTCACGCACGAAACCATGGCCTCTTCCTCTTTGGCCACTTTTACTGACACAGCACAATTACAAAACTCTGCATTCAAACCTTGCAACTAACAGCCTGGAAAATACCTTGACTCCTCCTCAGGACAAGCTATCCCAGAGAGTGAAAGATGTTATTATGGAAGCTCGCCGGCCTTCCACAAGAAAGGCATATTCAGCAAAATGGAAAAGATTTCACATTTGGAACACCACAAAGGGCCTAGATGCGACCGTGATGAACATGGCACATATCCTGGAATACTTGGCAGAAATGTTCCACAATGGTCTGTCTTACTCTTCCATTAAAATTCAGGCTTCAGCAATTTCAGCAGAGTACAATACTGATCCACCTGTCTTCTCTCATCCTCTCCCAAGACAGTTTCTAAGAGGAATCAAAAACATCAATCCTCCAAGGAATCCACCTCTACCTACTTGGGACCTTAACTTCGTGTTGGAAAAACTAACACTGCCTCCCTTTGAACCAGCAGCATCTGCAGAACTACAGTTCCTGTCTTGGAAGACTGCTTTCCTTCTGGCCATAACCTCAGCAATAAGAGTATCTGAGTTACAGGCCCTTATGGCAGTACAGCCATTCCTTATTTTTCATCAGGACAGAGTTTCATTGAGAACCAATCCTACATTTATGCCAAAGGTAGTATCCAGGGTTTCATTAAATCAAGCTATTCACTTGCCTACCTTCTTTCCAAATCCACAAAACAAAGGGGAGAAACTTCTGCACACCCTGGACATACACAGACAGTTGCACTACTACTTGGACAGAACTAAAGGTTACAGAAAAACTGACCAGCTGTTGGTAGCATATGCTGCTGGTACACAAGGAAAAGCAATTTCCAACCAGACAATTTCAAAATGGATAGGGAATTGCATTCGTTTTTGTTACTCCTTTCATGGTAAAACTGTGCCAGCTAACATTAGACCTCATTCTACGCGACCCACAGCCACCTCCACAGCTTTCTTAAGAGGGGTGGCTACCAAGGACATTTTAGAAGCTGCTACATGGAGCTCCGTGCATACATTTGCCAAGCATTACAATTTACTTTTATATTCCAGATCCAGAGCAGGCTTTGCTATGGCTGTCCTGCAGGGCATTTTAGCTACACCATCCTTTACATAGTTCCTCCACCCCCAGATCGGCTATGGTATTCTACCCATATGTGATGACTGCAGATGCATCCTTGAAGGACATAGTACAGTTTTGTACCTACCATAAATGTAGATGTCCGATAGGTATGCATCTGCAGTCAGGTTTACCCTCCCTCCTTCCCCTTTGTGGTATTTCTTGGGTACTTACCCCTCTTATAGCTAGCTGGGGGGATCTATTATGGTGTATTTGTTTTTATATTATTGTGCATGTTTGGATTTTTAAATGCATCTCTCCAAATTTAGCCTTCCTTAGAGGGCACCTGGCATCTGGGGCAAGAAAAACTGAGGAAGATGGCGTCGGCTGATGCTTTTATACCCCAGGCGCTATGACGTCGGGGAAAGTGCGACATCAGCCGATGCCGGACCCAGACTTTGGAATCCGGCCGACCGAAGGGCTGCCTGAGGCAGGACAACCCATATGTGATGACTGCAGATGCATACCTATCGGACATCTACATTTATGGTAGGTACAAAACTGTACTGTGTGTGGTCTGTTTTTGCCGTATGGAAATTGTTCTCTACTGGGACAATTCAGTTCTGGGTAACTGCATCTGTATGTCACCTTTTATGCCCTAAGCCCTGAATGGGGAGCATACATGTGATTTATAGCACATGCAAGTTCTAAAGCTTTGGCATATTAGCTGGATATTTGGCTATCTTTGGCAGGAGATGCTACAGTGAAGAATACTGCAACAATGAAGAGGACTTCTACTTTATAGTAAGATTTTACACAACTGTACTTTTTTCTATTTGCTTAGCTGGCAAGTGAAAGATAGTAGCTTTTACTGAGTAATTTAAATGTTGGAGTATCTGGAAGAAAGATGGCATTGTTAGTGTGAGCAATTTCACCCTTGTGTGGTCAGATAGTGATATTCCTTGTAATGTACTAAGTGGCAGAACCTTAAGGCTTTTTCTGTTTTTTTTTTTTTTTTTTTTTTTTTTTTTTTTGTAGTAAGGTTGTATTTTAGGAGTACAGATGCGAGCAACAATGGAGTTTCTTGCTTTAGCTGTTAAGTAGTTTAGTCCATATAAGATTTTACTTGTGATTTGTTCTACATATATTGTAAAATTAAGTTGGGAGTTTAATAATATGCTTAGGCATTTTTGAGACTTGACAAATAGAAAGGGTATACTCACAGAGTACTTTACTCCTTTACGTAGAGATTTGCATAAATTATAGTAGAGTTGTACATAGAATACACAGACTCCTATGTATATGGAAATGTGTGTATAACATATCAAATTAAGAGTCGGGGGGGTTTATAAGCCTAGCCATGCATCCCAAATGTATTCCACAAGTTATGTACATTAGGGTTATTTTAAGGGGTATATGTAAGTTAGGGCACAATTTACTGTCTGCAGCTGCCCATTAGAGACATAGGTGCTAGACCAGGGTAAATTTACTATCCACTTTTCCAGGTTTATGCTTGAATAGGGTTAGGAAGGACTATGTTTCACATATATGGGAAGCCTGTTTCAGAGAAGGGGAATTCTCTGAGACAACACACCTATGCCTCCAACATGCCATAGTTATGTCACAAGCAAGGTTGAAGTCCCTAGATTGAGTAGCATTGATGTTACTGGTTTTACAGATATGCAGAATGTCCACCAAAGCTCTATCCAAGGATGATTTGTATGCCAGACATATTTTGCTTCAATAATCTGCATGATCCACATTCGAAATGTGGCATATTAGGACAATTAAAGAAAGTATAATGTCACCTTTGGCGTGTATTTATCTAAGCACTAACAGCTTGAGAGATCACAGCATTTCTTTACTAAGACAATCAATGACATGTCAACTTTGAGCTACCCTGTCTGCCTTGTAGCATTCTCAGTCTTTCTATGTCCTATTGGATTTTGAGAAGAGACTTGTGTCTAGCATGCAGAACCTTGAAGGATACAGCCCTATGTGACCTCCTTCACATCCACAAAACTAATAATAATACCTTAAACACCCACTCCCAGATCTGAACTTCCACCACTATATAACTAGGACTACCTGGCATGAGTAATGTCTATCGCAGAGAATGGCTCTTTCCTGGACTAGACTTTTTCCTGGACGTAAAGTGTAATAGTTTCCTGACCCTTTTAAGCACGACCTTGATGAGTAAATCAGCAAGGGTAAGTACAACCCTGCTCTGACCCCTGAAGCCCTTGGAAAAAGGAGACATAACTAGGTTAAATGTAGGTAGTTCTGTTGGAGATCTAGTATTAATTCGTGTTTTGGTAAATTCAATATCAGATTATGTGACTAGGCTACAAATGGTTCACCAGATCAACAGCATAATTTTCACCTATGAGCCTAAAAGGTGAATTACACATTTCACAGTACATACTGTATGCTAAAGTAGTAGTGTTTTTTTTAACAAACTTTTATGTTTCTTCATATGGTACAACTATAAATAATATACTAGGAAATGCTACTTACAATTGAAATGGACATAGACGGAGGTTAATAGGACTAAATTTCCATTGTGCTTATAGGTTCATAGGTTCATACTAGGCTATCTGCCCGAGGGCATTTACAAGCCTAGCCCATAGTTTTGTGGCTTACGCCACCCCTTTAGTATGGGGAACAATACCCATTATTTTGCTGTGCATCTGTCGAGCAGTGACACTGAGGTAATCCCTGGGGTATATCTGCGATCTCCCATCCATTGGTCAAGATTTCTCTTGAACAAGGCCAGCGAGGTGCTCTGCCTCACATATACCGGGATTTTGTTCCACAGCATAGGGAGTCTTTGGGTGATGAATCTATCCCTCCAGCACGTCCTATTAATAGCCGTGTCGAGGTTTAAGTCTCCGCCCTTGTGGCTCTGACGGATCTAGATTTTTGAGGTGAAGCATATTCATCAAATCTGGGTTTGACATGGCCTTGTATGTTAGGCAAAGGTCACCTCTGAGCAAGCGGTGCGACTGAATAGAGCTGGAGTTCTTTCAGTCGGGCAGCATAGGACAGATGTTTGAGACCCTTTATCCTTTTGGTGAGGAACTTTTGTGGCCTCTCCAGCTGCTGCAAGTGTCGGGTCAGATACATTCCGAATGGGGCATTGTACTCAATCATTGGTCTGACGAGTGATGAGTATAGGGAGACTATGACCTCCCTTGATCTAGATGAGAATCCCTTCATGATAAGGTGGGCAATGTCGAAGGTCTTCCTAACTACTTTAGCTACATGGGTGTCGAATGACAGACTACTATCAACCTGAGTCCCCAGGTCCCTGATAACTTCTTCTGTGCTCAGTGGATTGCCACCTATTTGGTAGCTAGGGGTAACCTTGTTTTTCCCGAAGGGTATGACTATGCATTTTTTGGCATTTAACTTTAGGCCATGGCTCTGGCACCAGTTATCCGTTTCTGTGAGACCCTTCTGAAGGATATCTGTGTCAGATGTTTTCTGCTATGGCCCAGTTTGCAGTCATCTGCAAACTTTGTCAGCCATAACCCTCCTGTGTTTGCTTGTACTTGGAAAAGTAGATGCCAAACAAGAGTGGGCCCAGGACTGAGCCCTGTGGTACACCACTTGTGACAGGCTTTGAGTCTGACATGGCGCCAGCAACTCTGACCCTGTGGGTTCTGTCACTCAGCCAGTTTGCAACCCATCTTGTGATGTATGGGTTAACACTTAAGCTGATGAGTTTTTCAATGATACCCGAGTGGGGTATTGTATCGAAGGCCTTCGCCAGATCGAGGTAGGCTGTATGGACTGCCTTTCCCTCATCAATGGCTTTGGTGACTGTTTCGAAAAAGTCAACCAAGTTTAGAAGGCATGATCTGCCTTTGACAAAGCCATACTGGGATGGATCCAAAGTCTGCAAATTCCCTATGTCTTTATTTATGAGGTCCATTATGATCCTCTCCATGGCTTTGCAGATAAGGCTTGTCAAGCTAATGGGCCGGTAATTTCCAGGGTCGGTGGAGGCACCACCTTTGTGAAGTGGGACCACAGTTGCAGTGCGCCACTCCCTGGGTACGTATCCAGAGGTAAGACTTTGATTAAACAGCTGTCCTAGCTGTGGGTTTAGTTCCTCGTTGAGTTCGTGGAGCACACAGCCGGGGACACCATCAGGTCCCATGGATGCTGTGTTTTTGCTTTGGAGAGAGCAGTTCTCACTTGGGCGTTGGAGATGTTTGGGGGCTGCAATCGCTTGGTATAGATATCTCTCCTTTTGGGGAGGGGAGAAGTTTGCACTGAACCTGTCAGCCAGTATGTTGGCAATGTCTGTAGGATCAGTAATCTTCCCATCATTTTGAACTAGTTCTGAGCATATCTGGGAGTTTCCTCCCAGGTTTCTAACATAGCTAAAGAAGGCCTTATGATTGTCTTTTGAGTCTTTAGCTATTTTTCTCTCGAAATTTGCTTTGGATGATTTTATGAGAGCTCTTAGTTTTTACTTATAGTGATCAAGGGTGTCTTACCTTTTAAGGATTTTGCTCTATCTTGTAGTAGCTTCCTCCTTTTGTTGTAGAGTTTGTTTATGGCTGGGGTCCACCAGACTGGACGCTTGCCTTTGGTACAAAGAGTCTTTGTTTTGCTTGGGATTGCCTTATCCATGCAGTCCTGCAGGTGCTGGTAGAAGGCATTTGTAAGTGATTCAGCGGCTTGAGTACTGTTTTCCGCCGGCTCGGGTCCTTAAAGGAGACCACACTAGTCTTTAGAAGTGTGAAGTTGGCTTTCGAGAAGTTCTTTACTGTGGCCTTTTTTATTTCAGGTGGGGGTGGGATGAGGACCTCCAGCGAGATTAGTTTGTGATCTGATCTCACCAGTGAGGGGTATACTTCCGGTGTTGAACATTGTGCTCCCATGTTCGTGATGATGAGGTCAAGTATGTTTTCTCCTCTTGTGGGGATGGTGACTAGTTGTTCCATGGCATTTGAGTTTATGAATTCCAGGAACTTTTGGGCTAGGGTGTTTGGGCTTGAGTAGTGTTCCCAGTCTATATTAGGGTAATTGAAGTCACCTAGTATGATGGTGTTTGGTGATACATTTATCCCTCTAGTGTTTTCAGGAAGGCCATGTGAGGTTCCTGAGTTTGTGAGGGTGGCCTGTAACATGCTACAATTTGCAGAGCAGTCTTGCCTATGGTTAATTGCACCTGGATGGTCTCTGATGCATCGTGCGTTGCCACCAGTCTTGAGGTGTGGGTGTCCTTGATGAATATGGATACCCCTCCTTTCTTGGTATTGTCCGGATTTTGGGGCGGAACGCATGATATGAGGTAAAACCTGATAGTGCTGGGGTGCTCTCAGGAGCCTTGAACCAGGTTTCTGTCACAGCACAGACATCGATGTTCTCCATACTGAGAAGGGCCTCGAGTCGTGCATTTTGAGATTTAGACTTCTGGCATTGAGCAGCATTACCCTTAGTTTTTTTCCTTTTTGTGTTCTAGGGTGGTAGGTTTAGAATTTGAGCCTTGCCTAAAAAGGCACTATGGGGTGGCAAGAGCCTTTGCCAATATCCGAATCCCAGGGTGACAGGTGCAAGCCGTCCCTTGTAAGCAGCGTGGCTTGTCCAGCATGTCATCCCAGGCAGACAGACATTGCATCCCCTTTGAATGACACCAGAGTTTAAGCCAATTGTTAAAGCTGATCATCTTATCTCTGTATTGTGGCATCATTCTTGGTGAAGGTAGGATACTGCTCAAGGTCAGGGTCATACCTGCCTGGGCTACATAATCAGAGAGCTCCTCAATGTCTCTTTTCATGTAGTCCAAGGAGGTGCCTCAGGTCGTTTACACCAGCGTGAACAATGACTGAGTGGTATTTGTACCTGCTGTTGAGAGACCTGAGTGCTTGCGTTATGTGGCGGATTCTAGCGCCCGACAGGCAGCTTACTGTGACCTTCTCCTTACTCAGTCTGGTGAGCGGGACGTCAGTGTGTCTGACTATGGAGTCACCAATGACTAGTGTGTCTGGCATTGTGTTTGGCCTTAAGGGCTGTGACTGTTTGACACTCTGACTGTGAAGTCTATGTGTTGCAGGTGTTATGTTCTGAGGTGGTGGATGTTTGGGTGTCTGCTTTGGTGGCCTCTGCTGTTTTGGTAGATTTTTGATCAGAGCCTCCGAGTATGTCTTTGTGTGTTTATGTGTATGATTTGAGGTTGTGATGGTACTATGTGAGACTGGGTCTATAGTGTGTGTGGTAACCTTCTCCTCCTGACTGGTCTTGCCAGTCCTATGTTGAGAGAGCTCAGCCTCCAGTTTGGCCATATAGTTGCATCTCGCATGTATTTGTGGTTTGTGGGAGGAGGAGGGGGTTGTCTGTGTACATGAGGCAATTGTAACATTGCCTCAATATTCCCAGGTTCACCAGCTGAGCAGGAGAGGACACTAGCAACTGATCCCTCGACATGCTAGAAGGACTAGACAAAAACTTTAAAAGAGATTCGGGGCGTGGGTGACCGAGAAATGGGGTTTGCCTTTTGGGGTGCTATCTATAAGAGTGCCGTATCAAGGTAATAAGTACTGTAGGAGCAAGTGCTAGGTTTAACAGATAGAGAATAGTCTACTTGGAGTCAAGTAGAGATGATCTTTTTAGTTATAGGATATGCTAATTAGATCAGTAGTATAGTTCGAGGAAGGTAGTTTTAAGGGAAAATTTGAAGAGTGGACTTTAGGTAGCCCGAATAGTTTAAACCTGCTTAACCGGCGCTGCCCTAGTGTGCAATGGTAGCAGCTCCGCGCTAAAGCGTGCTTTATAGCAGGGGGCTGGAAAAGACAGGAAATGACCCAAAATGGCCAATAGACTACAAGTTACTGCCTTAAACCACTCCTCTGAGGACAAACAGGCAGCTCAGTACTCCCTACTCCCAATAGTGAGTAAAGAAACTACCCCTTGACCAAACAAGGAAAATGGAGAAACACAGGAACCAAGACAAAGCCCAGGGATCAGCAAATCTGATCACTGGAACAAACTATTAGAAAGTATGGAAAACAAGAGTATTTTTTTTGTTTTTTTTCAAGTTTTTTTTCAGATAGGCAGAAAATACAATAAATGCTGTGTTTTTCGACTAATTGCTATCTGACCTTCAGTTACTTTTTTGTGATTATTTTGATTATGTGAGATAATGAGGTCACCCTGTATCTTTCTCACACATGTATTTGTGCATTGTAGATGTCTTCAGGCTGCTGAACATTTTGGACTAGTCTTGTGTATCCATCCCTCCTTAAGAAGCACCTAATAGAATTTTTGGGGAAGAAGCCTGTAACTCCATGGGTTATCCTGCACTTGTAGCTAGATATTAGGGAAACCATCATGGCACCTTGGGGGGGGGGGTGGGTACCTGTACACTGTCATCTTGAACATAAGAAAGGCTGATGCTGTTTGAGATGCAACCTTAATGGGCAAATCAAATGACTGCATATACCGACAGTGACAATGTGTTATTTTCAGTCTAACATAGGTTCCAGAAGACAAAGCATTTTGTAACAATCCCACTGAACAGGGAATCCAGGGCTTTTGTAAATTATGGCAAGAGGATTTACTCCTGTGTAGTGGTGGATTTCAGAGCACTCAGCTATCCCATTTCCATCTGTTAAGCAAGGCACTGAAAACATTTGAAGACCTTTATTGTAAACTTAAAAAGGGTATTTATGATAGACCATGCCCATGGCCTGCACTGTAGGATACCATTGTAACTGCACTGATGCTTTGCCTAGAATTGCAGGCTCAGCTGTTTACCTTTACAGGATGGCATAGCCAAAGTTACCCTTCCACAATGAGGAGCTCAGAAAGAAAATTCTAGTTGCTTACTTTTTCAATGAATTGCTATTTCACTGTCTTACTCAGGACCTGGTTGATGACATTCTATAGAAGGAAGCAGTCCCACACTTACATGGAGGAACTGTATGATTCTCATTTTTTCAAGGAGGTACTGTGATCCTCTCCTATCACCTCTGCTGCTAGACGTAATCCCAAAGAGGAAGAGTCCTCCTTGATGTCCAAGGAAGTGTCTCAAATTTCAGATATTCTTGAGTCCTTGGTGCTAATAATTACCAAGGATTGTATTTCTCTCAGCAGACCTACAGTAGTCAAGACTGGTCTGGGACTGTCCATATGAAGAGGTTGGAGAAATATCAAAAATGATTACTGAATTCAATATAAGCTCTCATTCAGTTACCTTCTGAAGCTTATTGTTTTTGTTTTTCACAGAAAAGGCTTTATCAGTGGATCAATTCACTTCATGTAAGCTTATAGGGACAGGACCAGACTCCACTGCTGGAGTTGACAGTGGAGACTGCCCAGTGTTAGAGGAGATGAAGTTTTATTCACAACTTTTTCTTGTCCCAGAGGGGAAAGATTATTTCTACCTTATTCTGAACCCTAATAACATCAACAAACATATTTATTACATTTCATTCTAGTCCACCCCACAGAAGAGGTTTAATTTCAACTATTCAAAACTTGTTAGCTCACAGTTTTGTAACTCAGTTGCTTGAATATATTGACCATTGCTTATGTATTATATGTTGTATTGATATGTGTGGAGATTTGAAATGTATATTTTTTGTCCAGTCTGAGCTTCATCATCTTGTTGGAACAGTGAAAGTTATTTTTTCAAATAATCTCTCTTTCTGCAAGTTTAGTGTAGCCTTAGAGTGAGGACATTTTCATTAGAGTGGGTGATATGGGGGCCTTGTTTGCATTTTTTTTTCTTTTTTTGTGCATGTGTTTGTTCTTTTTCTCAAAATCCACTAATACTTTAGTACATGTTTTGACCATTTATGTTCTCAGGCTAGTTGGTTTCGTAGTAAACTGATCATGGACTGTATTTATAGATTTTTAATTTCAATCTGATATTGTAGAGTCTATAGAGGATTGTGTCATTGGTATGACAGAGGGCCTAGATGGTGTTGGATGTGACTGGTAACTTTTGTACTTGTGATGCACACATGAAACTCTAGTTCACTGTGAGTGAGCTTTGTTTCCAGTAGAAAGTGGTGCTATTAGGGTTCACATAGTATTCTCCAAAGTATTGGCTGTGGTGGTCATAACCTTTAAGACGAATGTCTGCTGGTGTTCCCATACGTTTTTATGACTTCTTCAGCACAGCATAAGTGGATTGTTTGGCTATACTCTAGAAATGCAGGGTCTTTAAACCCAGCTGATGTCCATAACTATTAAGGTGTCTGCAAAATATCCCAATTAAACAAATCCAAAAGTAAAAAGGTCACACAGACAAACAAATTAGTAAAAACTACAAGAAAAACTTAGCCAAACTAGAGTTTTCACTGTATGATACCTTAAACCTCCTGGAGTAGAGGCCCATGACATATATGCGGATGACCCCATAAGAACATCTTATGCTGTGCTGATGAGGCCATAAGAAGGCCAAAACATGCATGTCCACAGCTAGTGGTGTTTGGCGTTGTTGGCCTGAATCTTCCCATACCTAAATGGCTGTTGGCAGCCCCATTCATGGACTCTGTTGAGGCAGCCTTCCTCTAGCATGTCTATAGATGCAGTCCCCAATAGTCAGTTATCATAACCTGGAAAAAAAGTCCTCTCATCCCAGATCACATAAAGTACTTCACTGGCGTAAAATAGAAAATGTATTTGGTGTTGGTTGATATCCTTCCTTATCACTGTTGCAATATTTTTTACAAAAGTGATCTGCCTACGATAGCCCGATGTCCGGCCAGTATGCCATACCTTTAAATCTTATAGGTGCTGTATGTCACACACATGCTCCCTGCATAAGATGTTGGGCATAAAGGTGATATACGGATGCAAACACTCAAAACTTCTTTGCCACCAGTCCAAACACCATTATCAAATGTCAGTCTGACTGCCCTTCTGCTTTGCTGGTTACTAAGCCATCTTCAGATAAGTGCCTTAATGGGGATGCTTCTATATCTTTTTCAGTATTGTTGCATACTTGTGTTAATGTCATCCAAAAAGGGAAAATTTCAGTGTGGGAGTCAGATTCCCCACAAAGATTGTCACGACCAGTGTCTTTTTTTTTTTGCTTTGGTGCATCCCATAACCATATGCAGTACTCTCAGGCATTTTTCCTTAAGACCTTATGTAGTAGCTTATCTTCCTTATCTGTATACCTTAAGAACCAACAACTTAAACTGTTGGCTCAGGGTGCTATGGCAGAATCCTCCCATTCCGAGGGTCAGCTGTCTGCCAAGAAGGCCAAAATGACTAGGCCTGATCTGGTTGCTCTTCAGCCTACCTAAATGTCTCTCTAGAAGCTAGTGAATGTCCTGAAGACTGTCCGTTGCCTTGGATTCCTCTGCTGTGACCCTATTATAGGCCAGCATGGAAAATTCTGGCATATCCTCTGAGACATTTTCAATGTTTGTTATGGATGTTGGGGGGGGGGGGGACCTTAGCTAATTATTTCTGAGGGATCGAGGGGGATTCTTCAGAATTTAGTGAGGGAAGACATTTCTACAATGATTATCGAATCCCACTAAGGGTCTGAACCACTGACCGTCCAGAGGGCAGGCGTTCAGTTCAAGAAGAAGCTGAAAACTAAACATGTTACCCTTGCTGCTAACGATCCCCAATGTGAATGGCAAGATTTTACTCTGGGTCTGTTCAGTGCTTTGACAGCTCTGAAGCCTCCTCAAGGCATGTCAGTCCCTGCTCCTCCCTGGTCTTCCACTCCTGAATCTGACCATAAAGACTTAAAAAGGAAAAAGTCATGAACATTCAAAGCCATATATGTGAAACATGTGATGTCCTTGAGAGGTCATTTACATATATCCAATGGGCCTCTATTCCAGGAGGTTTAAGGTGTCACACAGTGAAAACACTAGCTTCGCTAGGTTTTTCTTGTAGTTACTAATTGGTTTGTCTCTGTGACCTTTCTACTTTTTGATTTTGTTTCTTACTGTATCAGGTGATCTAGGAGATTGTTCTGGAATACCTTTCTTACCCACTTATTCTGATAACTGGTTCTTTCATCAGCAGCTTCTGTAGGAGTACCCTGTAGGTTGGGCAAGCATTTTATTTTCTTGTTTTTACTTTAATATGTTTTAATTTTTTTTTTTTTGTTTTTTTTATTAATCTACAGGAATGTGCTCACTAGTGGCAAGGAGATAAATATGGGGGCTCTGGGGATGACTGTGCTTATGTAGCCAGTGCCTAACATCACAGTGTGTGTTAGCCAGGTATGTAGATATCTTTGAATGAGAGATTCCACTGAAACAGGTACTACATTTTGATTGGTGCAGAAGTATGACTTGGCCAAGAGCCAATTAAGAGGGGGACCTCTCACAGATCATCTGATATGGTAAGAACATATATGCTGTGTATATGATCTGCCATTTTATTAAAAAGGAAGCACCCCTAACTTGAGGTTGCCATATGCTGTCAACAAGAATAATGCCCCCACCTAGTTTACCCTTTTAGCTACCCAAGAGGAAGAACTGTAACTTAAATTTGTTACAACAGACACCACTGTATAGATGTATGGTGGACACACACAAATCCATTTAAGATCTAGCCATTGCTGCTTTAGTGGAATTGTGCGTGTTTTATTTAAGAGCATATACACAGATTAGTGCTAGCATTATACTTCCTGCTCTTAAAGTGCTTCCTTCTCTTCCTGATACCACTGGTATTTTAACAGATAACTTTATACTGAACCACCACCCAGATGCAGTATTCTGTGCTGGAGATCTGCAAATGCTACATAAACTCTTGTAGTACTCCCCCATCATCACTTGCAGGCAAATATCGATTCCTCTTTCCATGAAGTATCTTTTTTCTTCATGTACTGTAAAAGACACGTTAGCAAAATGGCAGCTTGTCTTATGGAAAAAAGGCCAGTGCATCTGATAGAAAATCAGTTTATTGCACACACTTGCTTTTTATGTTGTGGGATTGGGGAATTTACCCTTTCCCCACTGCAGTGTGATCTCGTAGTTGGTATATATACAATTAGTAGGAGGTGTGGGGGCAAGCCCCCTGCAAAAACAGATGTTGAGTTTGTTTTGTTTTGATAAATTGCTGATTGAGTTTGTTCAGTTAGAGTTTGATAATATAACCCATTGTAACATATCGTCCTTTATTCTCACTTGATTACCAGCCATAGTTACTCCGTATTAATCTAGTTAATTTAACTCCTCTGTAACCCCAAATTGTAACCTTTCCCTTGTAATTCCACCTTTAGTGTAATCCAAATGGAATCATGGTCACTATATGTGTTCTTGCTTCCACATTGGTTATTCCTTGAAATTCTTATAACAAGGTCTAAAATATTCCCCTTCATTGTTGTTTTTTTTATTTTATATATATATATATATATATATATATATATTTTTTTTTTTTTTTTTTTGCACTAATTCTGCTTCAGTAATATTGTTTCTCTTTTTATCTTTTTTTGTGAAGGAATACTCCAATGAATATTTTGAAGATTTACATCATCACCCATCGTAATCAACTTCTTTCTCTTTTCTTATTTAAAGACTAACCTCATAAAATTCTCTCAATCATATAGCATTTTTCATTTTTTAATTGTTTATTTTTCAAATTTTTTGCACCTCAACACTCTGCACAATATCCACCTCCTGCTTCAGCCAGCTGGCCCATCCATTCTGAAGATGTTCTTCGTGTTTCACTGTTGCAGTCATAACTGTAGGGTGATCCTGCCGGCAGGCAGCCCGAGGTCGGCCAGAATTCCAAAGTCTGGGTCTGGCGTCGGCTGTACCAGCAAGTACCCTGACGTCAGAACGCAGAGGTATAAAGCTGACAGCCGACGCCATCTTCTCCAGTCTTTCTTGCCGTGCAGTGGAAAGTAGCTCGCAAGTTGTTGGTTGGCGGATTCCCGGACAACGTGCTTTGCTTGTCGTCGGTCCGAAGACGACTTCTTCTTCTCTTCTCAAGCTAAGTACCCCGTTGGGGAAACTTTTTTCTTGCTCCTCCGATGTCAGAAAAAGTTAACAATTGTATATCGTGTGGAAAACAAATACCTCATAAAGATTTCCACTCTTACTGTCTTCCTTGCTTAGGCCCTGACCATGACGTTTCTTCCTGTCGGTTTTGTGCCAGGTTTAATTCTCGCACTATTAAGCATAGGTACGATTGGGCCTTGAATTATTTCGGTAGACGGTTCAATTACAGGATGTCGTTGGATACTTTACCGACAACCGGAATTCCCAAAAAGCGCAAGGACAAGGATAGGCCTCCGAGGTCCAAACAGGATTCTATGCAGCCGGAGCCAGCTTCGGGTTTGGCGGTCGTCAGTGAGGCGCTTTTGCAGCCCCTGTCGTCAGCCACTTTGGAACCGATGGCCGACACGGACTCCCATGGGGAGCCAACTAGGCCCAGTATTTTATCTGCTGCAGGACCTTCGGACATCGCTCCTTCAGATGGGTCCGGAACCGCTGTGCAGGTACCGGCTTCTGAAGGGGTTTTCAGGCCTTCTCATATCACTATTACGACAAAGGCAAAGTCAAAGACTCCTGTTAAGCCAAGGATTTCTTCTCAAGCTTCTTCGGATTCAGCTCCCAAGACCCAAAAGCAATTATTAAGGATGGCTGAAGATTTGCTTACTATGATTAGGGGTACTCATCCCCCTCCTGAAAAAAGGCCTAGACAGGATATTCCTTATGATTCCTCTGATCAGGCTTCTGTGTCTTCAGTCTCTTCCTCTAAACAGGATTACTCTTTTCCTCCTTATGAGGATTCTGATGCAGAGGACTCTATTCCCTCTGCTTCTCCCCCTGAAGATTTTTCTTTTGGGGAAACCTTGCATGAGATGAGAGAGCATTTTCATTGGGAAGGTCAGGATTATTCTGCTTCCAAGAAGAGACTTAGGGAATTTCTCCTTCTCCCACAACACAGACCTTTGGCTATTCCTCCTGTTCTTGATATTGTGGATGATGCTTTCTCTGAAGCTAACCTGAATCCTGACTCTTATCTGCCTGCTCCTTCTAAGCCGGATAGATTTTATAGAGTCCCTGATTCCCATCAATTTGTTCAAGAACCCTTCTGCAGATCCTGAAACTATTTCTCAGGGTTCCAAGGCTGCTAAGGCCGCTTCAGCTAAAAATCCTATTCCCTCTGAAAAGGATTCTCGTGCCCTGGACAGATGGGGCAAAAAGGTGTATACTTCTGCTACTCTTTCTATTAGAGCTTTAAATTGCCAGTTTCATATGTTCAAGTATCAGCAATTTCTTTTGTCTGTTTTAAAACAAAAACTTTCTACCTTTCCTGCATGTGCAGAGGACAAGGAATTACAGGATGTATTGCATGCAACTGAACAAGTTAGCAAACATAGTTTACATTGTGATTTTGATGCCTTGGAGGCTTCTTGTAGGGCCGCAGCCTATGGTACTGTTATCAGGAGACATGCTTGGCTTCGAGAGCAGAATTTGCTTGAGCAAGTTAAGGCTAAATTGTTAGATGCCCCTGTTCAGCATGATGTTCTGTTTGGATCTAAAGCTGAGGAGGTTATTAAAAAGATGGAGGATAAGGCGAAATCTATGCAGACTGTTAAAGATTTCTTACAAGTTCAGCCTCCTAGATTTACTAGAAATTGGCCCTCCAAAAATTGGTCCTTTCCCACATCTGACAGGCCTCAAAGGGGAAGATATAGACGCTCCAGAGGTCGGGCTCAGGCTCAGGCCTCTTACAGGTCCAGACAATGGACTGCTTCATCCCCTAGAAGGGGAGAAGACAGATCTCAATCACAAAGGAAGCAGACCCAATGACTCTCTCTGTTGGACTACAGGTCCTCTTTGCCTGGAAGCCCCTCTCGGAGGAAAACTTTCTCTTTTCTACCAAAATTGGACTCATCACCCAAGACAAATGGGTTTTAGACGTGATTTTAAGAGGTCACAAATTCCACTTTCACACTCTGCCAAGGTCTATTGGTTGTCCGGATCTGCCAAAACATCAATGATCAGAGGCCTTAAATCAAGTGGACGCTCTATTGGCCATGAGAGCCATAGAACCTGTTCCACTTTCACAGATGGGAAAAGGTTTTTACTCAAGGCTATTTCTGGTCCCAAGAAAACAAAACTCATGGAGACCTATTCTGGACCTTTCAGTATTAAACACCTTTCTGGAAATTCCAAAATTCAAGATGCTTACTCTACAACAACTTCTTCCAATGCTCTCCCGGGATGCTTGGATGGTGACATTGGACTTAAAGGAAGCGTACTTACACATTCCCATCAGGCAGGAACGCAGAAAATACCTCAGATTCAAGACAGGTTTGAGGCACTTTCAATTCTCTGTACTGCCCTTTGGTTTATCTACTGCGCCCAGAGTCTTTACCAAGTGTCTGGCTCCAGTAGTAGCTTATTGCAGACTCCAGGGGATTCAAATTTACCCCTATCTGGACGACTGCCTTATTCAGGTGGACAGCAAAGACCTTTTACTTCAACATCTGGATTTTGTTCAACGTCTTCTCCTACTACTAGGATTTTCAGTGAACACAAAAAAGTCACATTTGATCCCTTCTCAGCAAATGATTTTTTTGGGAGCTCTTCTGAACACAAGCTTGCAAAGGGCCTTCCTCACTCCAGAAAAACAATTACAGCTGGCCTCAATTTTCAAAACCTTGGCAACTTTACCTCAGCTCACTGCAAGGAAATTCCTGCAGGCTTTGGGCTACATGGCTTCTTGCATCCTGTTGATTCCAAATGCAAGGCTTCATATGAGAAAACTTCAATGGTACCTAAAGAGTGTATGGTCTCAGCATTACCACAGTCTAGACACAATGATTCCACTGACTCCCTGCCTCCAAAAGGAGTTCCTTTGGTGGTCCAGGGCTTGTGCTTTGAACGAAGGGAATCCCTTCCGTCTGCCTCAACCTTCTCAGATCATAACCACGGACGCTTCGGATTATGCTTGGGGAGCTCATTTTCTAGACATTGGCCAGCAGGGCTCTTGGACAAAGAAGCAACTACTCTGGCACATCAATTTGAAGGAAATGTTGGCAGTCCAAAATGCTCTTCTAGCATTCCAGACTCTTTTGAAACCAGGACCTCTTCTGATTCGTACAGACAATACCACAGTCATGTGGTACATAAACAAGCAAGGGGGCTCTCACTCTTACCCCCTTTGCAGACTAGCCATGAATTTATGGGACACAGCTCTAAATCTAAATCTGCATCTTCATGCTCAGTTCATTCCAGGAAATCAGAACCTCTTAGCAAACAGCCTAAGCAGAAATCTTTTGGACCCTCACGAATTGATGTTGGACCCCAACTTATTCAGCAGAATAACTGCAGTTTGGGGTTGTCCTCAGATAGATCTGTTTGCATCCCATCTCAATCATCAGTTGCCTCTCTTTTGCACCAGCTCCTTCCACATAACAGCTTGGAAAGTGGATGCCCTGTCATTCAGCCGGAGGAATCTTTCGGGATATGCCTTCACTCCTCTTCCTCTTCTGCCTCGGGTGTTACTGAAAATAAAACAGGACAAACCCAAGACTATCATTTTGATAGCTCCAAATTGGCCTCGGCAGTTTTGGTATCCAACTTTAAAACACCTATTCTTGGAATCTCCTTGGATTCTTCCTCTGATACCTTCTCTTCTGTCCCAGCATCAGGGTCAGATGTAACACTCTCAAATCAAGACTCTTTGCATAGCAGCTTGGCTCTTCAAGGGCCTTTGATTCCTTCTCTTCCCAAACAAGTTTTGGATGTTCTTTTAGAGGCTAGGCGGCCTAGCACTAGAAAATCTTATGCTTCTAAATGGAAAAGATTTTGTATTTGGATGCAGGATCGAGGTTTTGATCCTCTTCTGCCTAATATTTCCTCCATTTTACTTTACCTCTCAGACCTTCTGCTTAAAGGCCTTTCCCTTTCCTCCATCAAAATTCATGCTTCTGCTATCTCGGCTCATTTTAATACTGATCCTCCCATTTTGTCTCACCAGCTGGTGAGACAATTTTTGAGAGGAGCTAAGAATTTAAGACCTCCCAGAACTCCTCCTGTTCCTGCTTGGGATCTTAATTATGTTTTGGAGAAACTTACTTTGCCTCCTTTTGAGCCTGCTGCGGCTTCGGACATCAAGTTCTTATCCTGGAAGACAGCTATCTTATTGGCATTGACTTCTGTCAGAAGGGTTTCAGAGTTGCAAGCTCTCATGGCTGTGGAACCATACATTATCTTCCACCAAGACAGAGTTTCCTTGAGGACAAATCCTACATTTATGCCCATGGTGATTTCTAAAGTGGCTCTAAATCAGACTATTCACCTTCCTACCTTCTTTCCAAATCCTCAAAATAAAGGGGAAAGGATCTTACATTCACTGGACGTACACAGGCAACTACAATTTTACCTGGACAAGACTAAAGATTTCAGAAAATCTGATCAATTGCTTATCTCTTATGTCTCCAGTTCTCTAGGTAAGGCTATTTCTAAACAAACTATTTCCAAATGGATTGCTCATGGAATAAGGTTTTGTTACTCTCACTATGGGAAACAGATTCCAGGTACTGTTAGAAGTCATTCTACTAGAGCAGCTGCCACTTCAGCAGCTTTTCTCAGAGGAGCTCCTACCAAGGACATTTTGGAAGCTGCCACTTGGAGTTCAGTGCATACTTTCTCTAAGCACTATAATCTCCCTTTGTATTCTAAGTCTAGGGCAGGCTTTGCCTCTGCTGCTTTGCAGGGTCTTTTAGCTGCCCCTTCTTCTGCATAACCTCCTCCCTCATTCACAGCTTTGGGATTCTACCCTACAGTTATGACTGCAACAGTGAAACACGAAGAACATAGTACAGTTGTGTACACCTACCATAAATGTAGATGTTCGAGTGTCTTCACTGTTGCAGTCGGTGTTTCCCTCCCACCAGTCCCTTCTTATTTTTGCTTGTTTTCTCTTCCACTTTTTTTGTGGTGTATTTGTGTTCCTTTTTAGACACCTTTTGGTTTGTTTTTTGGGGGCTTCTGACATCTGGGGCAAGAAAGGCTGGAGAAGATGGCGTCGGCTGTCAGCTTTATACCTCTGCATTCTGACGTCAGGGTACTTGCTGGTACAGCCGACGCTGGAACCAGACTTTGGAATTCTGGCCGACCTCGGGCTGCCTGCTGGCAGGATCACCCTACAGTTATGACTGCAACAGTGAATGGTAGGTGTACACAACTGTATTTTGTGGCAGCTGGAAATTCCCAGACTAGGCAAGAGCCCTACAGCCCATTAATTCTTCTGCAGGAATCCCGATCACCTCTCTGCTCCCTACAAGAATCAGGTGTTAGGGAGCAAGCCAGTCTCCTGGTCCCTGAGGGTGGCCTACCCTCTACTCTATGTGGACCTGCCCCCTTTGACCGTTCCTCCAAGCCCTGCTTTTACTGTCTTCTGGGGTAAGCATACTTCTGTATGCTGATTTAACCTCAGCTACATAGTGCAAATGCAGTTTTGACAGTGTGGGCTTGGCAGTCATGGACTCCACTAGGCGAACACAGTGCAACTGATATATGTCACCCATGCAGTGAAATAGAGCTGCCTTCATTTCCCAGGAAGACTCTCACAGCATTCATCACAGTCATCTCCTACAGACACGAGCTGCTAATCAAACTCAGGTTGCCTGCTCTGTAGTTAGGGCTTTATTCCTATGTGAAAGCTCCAGCCCCCAGTCCCCACCTGGGTGTGTTGATGATCACTCATTCCCTCTGGGTGACAGCCCCATGATTTGTTTATTCCCTGGGAGCAAGGTTCAAGCATGCCATGAGTAGTGCTCCCATTTTCAGGGAAGATCAGGGTTTTATGCTTAAGTTCTAATCCAATGGCACATGACCAGTGACCTGCTATAGGGTTTGACATGCTTGACATGCAGTAGGAATAAGGGTGTGTCATGCACTTCTGCAAGTGGTGTAATACCTTAAGATAACCCTACTCCCCTGGAAGCCAATGCTCCTCTGTGTTACCCAGTCTCCACCAGGGATTCTACCATGGACATGTCTGCCCCAGGTGTGTGCCCCTACTCCCTTCCTCAGAGAGAGGCAGGTGAGCTGAGCCATGTTATTCTCACTTTCCTGCATGCCAACTCCAGCAGGTACATGTACCTTTAATCAAATGGTTCCCTGGTTTTCGTGCACCAACAGAGTAGACCACCATCATATGCATTTGCATCTAATGGTCTGCATGCTAACATTATCAGTCATGTCTCCCCATCCTGTTGTTCATATTTTATTACCATTGTGAGAGTAATGAACAGGTTAAAATGGATTTCAGTGGATTTTTTCTGAAAATGTAAAATAAATATTCTACATTTCAGTGTGTAGAGTGCACTTAGTTTGAACTCTTGGCAAAAACATATAGCTTGGCATTCATTGTTAATAAGACTCAGAAGTAAAATGTTTTATCTCTTATAAACTGTGCAGCTTGTGAAATTTATTATCTACAAGCAGGACAAGATGAACTCATGTATGCAACTGTGTCTTGTCAATATGATACGCAAGATAAGCCAAGGACAAAAGGAATTATTCTTCAGGAACAGAATGTTTAAGATATGGAAAACAAACTGTCAGTAGACCAGCTTGAGAGGAAAGACATATTATTTTGGCAAATTTCCAAAACTGCTGATGCAGGCAGAAAAGACACTATAAAGATTGGGACTTTTTCTTTGGTAGGAAAGACTGATTATTCTAAGCTGAAGTACAGTTTTGTTATTTGTGTGTACCTTTCATTGTTAAACTAGATGTCTACTTCATATGCAGAGTTAACAAATGTCATAACAGCAGAACTGTCTTTGTTTTTCATTGAGTAAAGGTACAGACTACGTAAATAGTGTAGTACAACTTTAATTTTAACAACCATTACTTCTGTTACTACCTTCTTATCAGTATTCATACTGTGTCTGTATTCCTCACATGCATTGTTTGATACCTTCCCCCACCGTTGCCTGCTTTCTCTCTCCTTTAATACATTGTATACCCTAGCCTTTTCCATATCACATCCACTTTTGATTATGCATGTCTCCGTCATTCATTGTATGCATGCTGTAAGTAATGAAAGCTAACTCATTTTGCAGGTTTATTGCATTGCAGATCTCATTACATTACACCTTCCCTTGCTGTCTGACAGTTTGATTTCATACTGTTTCTTCTTATCATTAACTTTCATCATTATCTGTTCATTTGTAAACATTGCCTTTCTCAATATGTGGATGTCGTTTGCCCCTATATAAGTTTATATGATCACTGTCTGTATTTATATGTTTCTTTAGTCCCCTCAGCACAATTATTCCCATCACACTTGATCTGTGTTGCTTTTATTTAGTTTTATTTACTATTGTTTGATAAGTGAACTGATCCCTCTTCAATCCATTTAAGGCACAACTCAGCCACAACATAAAGATTAAGTGAAATATAAGTAGAGTGTTTAAGAATGACAAATCAACCAGCATGCTTTCTAGAAGTGGAGAACCCAGTGAATACCTCTGCAGATATGGGGAATCATCAAGAATCACAGTAAATCAGAGGTCACGATTGAACTGCTAACCCTGGAGGCATGAGGCAGATATTTTAATTGCTGAACCACATAATGCTTACTTCAAACACATATGACTGTCATCATGCTGTTATCTTCATATTTGTATATCTTAACCCCTCCAAGAGGAACCAGCTACTTTAGCTCCTAAATTCCCCTTAATTTCCCATCTTGCTGTTAGCATTGGTACCACCTCTGAAAATGACATAAATTACACCCTGACCTCTTACCCGTTTCTACAAACCAATATTCTGCTTTACTTTTAACCAGTTTTTCAGGCATAAAATCACTGTAGACCCAACCAAATACATGCAGAACAATAACTCACATCTCACCCATTATAAACATCATACTGAGCCCATCACACAACAAACTACTTTGTTTGGAGACAGATTATCAGGCTGTATTGCCTGTGGTCATTGTAGTGCTTGTACACATATAGTTAAAACAAAGGAATTCACTAGCAAAAACACATCCAAAGTCTATGACATAAGATGTTTTAGGAACTGCAGTAGAGATTGGTTAATCTATTTAGCTACTGGCTTTTGCTCTGCATTCTATGTAGGGCAAACATCCAGACCTTTTAGATTCAGAATTAGTGAATATCTGAGCGACATCAAAAATAAAAGGTTATCCAATGCTCTATATAAACATACTTTGAGTCACAAAACTGCTAAGTTCAAATTTACCATAATTGATACAATTCAGTGTAATAAATCATGTCAATCAGGATGGCATTCGATTCTAAACCAAAAGGAGTCAGGTTGGATCATTAAGCTAGGTGCATTATTTAATCCTGGCCTCAATGAGTTAAGCTAATTTGCTTGTAACCAATCAATGTAAGACTGCAATCAGTTTTGTCTTTATACCTATATAAGTATGTAACCTGTCTCACAACGCTAATGCACTGAAGAAGGCTATTATTAAGCCGAAACCGGTTTGCTGCTTATGGATTTTTGGGTCTGCCACAATAAAATTATTTAATTTTTGATCCTCTCCTGGTGCTGAATTTTTCTTTTGGATTATGATATTTATGGTTTAATCTGTGCACCTTGTCTCCCCTGTGTGTATTTGTTTGGGTCTACAGTTCATTTGAGCACATGCTGGAGACTCTTGGGGAGGATGCATCTCAATCAGTGGCTCTCTACCCTTGCATAAGCTGAGGCAGGCATTGGTATATGTACTTTTTGGACACTTTTGGGATTTATGTCATTCTGAATGACTTTTTGAACTTGGTACATTTTCTACTGGGTAAATATTCAAGTAATGGACTTTTGCAGTTTTGTTTTGTTTTAGGACTCAACGGGAAGTTTTCTTACTTCAGGGTTTGTCCATCAATTTTCTTTTAAATAAGTAACATTTTCAGACAAACCATTTTGTACATTTCCATCCCACTACTAGTTGTTTGGATCAGGTACTGTTAACACATGTTTTTTTCGTGATATAATATCACGCTTCGGCTGCCAAACTGTTTGCTGTAAACACCATTCTGTAACATCTGTTTGGATCTTGGGACAAGATTTGAACTAATGTATTTTTATTGGCCATAAGGGTTGGTACAACGGTTTCAACTTTGCTTCCCTTTGGAAATATATGAGCAGTCTAGAATGGTGTTTTTGGATATACTGTTTTGTTTGGGATAGATTTTGGCGGGGGACTCTATTTTTATTCATTTTCTGTTATTCACGTATGTCTGCAATTCATTAATAGTAGCCTTTGTGACCGGGTTGTATCATCACTACGGATTCAGAAGGAAAACGGCTGTTTGGTGGATTTTCGAATTTATAAATATTAATCACGAATTTGTGATTAGATACAACATGTTCCTGGTTCACGGCTGATAGAATGGGCTTGGACTATATGAATTATTTTATATGTACTGCAGTTGGGAAATTCTCTGTCAATCATTATAGATTTGGGCAGATTTTTTGCTGGATCTCTTGAACATTACATTGGTTACTGGCACAGACTCCATTCTTTGAACTGTAACTCAATTTGATTATTCGAGTAACTATCGAGAACTATATATATGTTGAGCAAGTGCATGTTTATGTTCACTTTATTTTTGTATTATACAATGCGATTCAACTGATGTTGTTTTGATTGTTCTGACAATTAATCTATACATCGACAGGCAGGAACGTATGAAAACAGTATATGCCTTGTTTTTTACTATATTGGGGCTAACTCTAGTTGAGGGGAAGTAGAAACAATTGCTGACAGTAGGCTCATGTAAATTTTTCACCATAGTTTTATAACAGGATTTTTCAAGGTATGTCCTGGGCGGTTTGATTCATACAAAACTGATACATGAGCTGAGTTTGTCGGTTCAGTCTATTATATTTTGGTTCACCTTTGATTGTTGGTGGACATTCAGAAATATTTGATGTACTTTGTCGTTATGACAACTACTTCTATTTTCCATAGCGGTGGCCGACAAAGCTGTTCCTAACTGTTATATGACTAATATACCTTAGGATTGATTACAATTCAATTCCAAACCAACATATTCATTTAGTTTAGGAATATTTTCAGGGCTTTAGATTTGGGATCTCTAATATAGTCGTTATATGGTCTTCAACAGTTAGAGAGGAGCTTTTTTGTAAATTACAAACCTCGGAAGGAAAATCTTGCATTTAATTAGGAACTGGTAGATGATTTCTTTGTTTTGGTTCAAACAGCTTTCTCTAGGATTTTTTTACAATTTGACTAAATGACCATAGGGTGATACTTGTAGCACTATACTACACAGATACGGCATATATGAGATATTTATAGACCTAATAGTGGTACACCTACTTGTGAGTTTTAGGGACGGAGATGAACGGTCAGTTCCTATAAATATAGTATACTATTATGTTGACAGTGACAACAATTTGTGTTCACTGATATAACCAAATCCTTTTTTGTGTTTGATTTGTGATAGGTGGCAGAGACGTTTGTCGGACGCCTTTTACTATTTGTTATATATATTCAAAGAAGTCCTATATATGCTATTAGTTTATCTGGGACATCTTGGAGCTTTATATTTCTGCAAGAACATAGATGAGTGGGTGACAGAGATGAAGGTCGGCTACCCATACAACTTTATTTGTTGCTGGGTTGACATTTGATAAATAGTTTTTACAGTTTTTTTTGGTCTATAATCATCTCCGAGTTGCTAACTATATTCGGGTGGCATGAGGTATGGTCTTTTGGCCATGCCTGATCTTTCTGTGAGGACCATATAAATATATCTTACCAACTAATCCATTTAACATTTATATTATTCTTTTTTGGTTTGGACATTAAAACTGTTTTCAGAGTGGTTGGCCATTTTCCTTAAAAAATATATATTTTTTATGGAAGTATTTACATAAATGCGATTTTCTATATCCATTGGTCACATTGCATTGATTCACGAAGTCTCTCTAACTATATACCCCTTCTTTTCTTTTTTTGAATTTGGAAGGTGGTATCCACCCATTAATTGGGAATAGACATGGATCTTACCAAGCTATTGGAGGGTCTGTCAGCAGACCGTGACAACTTAAAGATCTTTGGTGTAACACAACCTAACTCAACAAATCCCACTTTAGGAAGGGAAGATCCAGACAATCTTTGTGTTGTCTTATTTCAGAAGATGACAAAAAATATTCAGACCCTTAGGTCCAACATATGGTACCTCAAATTATTTAAAGCCTATAAGTTAAAGGACATTACACCAAGAGTCTTAAGAGTCTGGATTCAATGATTTTTGTAGATTACTCAACTTAAAAATATTTTTCTCTGACACATAGGATACTCAAAGAAAAATGTGGCAGTGTTCAAGGAGTGTGTACTCAAAGATCTTCATTTTCATCATGAATTACATCGTATTAAACATAATCTGTCTAGACCAGAGCAATTAGCCTTACAAAATCTTAGTAAGAAACATGATCTAGTCATTTTGCCAGTGGATAAGGGAGGGGCGGTAGTCATTATGGACTGGAGCATGTATTATGTGGAGGCAGAGAAACAGCTATCAGACGTCCGTTCCTACATACAGATGGTCCTTGATCCAACTCCCAATTTCAAGAAGGAAATTGATTCTTTTCTAGACCTAGCCATTGAGGAAGGCATAATTTGTCAGAAAACTTGTAAACAACTTAAGGTTTCTGAACCCCAAACTCAATATCTTTATCTTTTGCCTAAGATACACAAACATTCTACTAATCCATCGGGAAGACCAATAGTATCTGGCAGGGGATCTCTAACTGAACCTTTATCAGCTTTCTTAACTGTATATTTACAGCCTTTGCTACCTCTGGTTAAGTCTAGAATTAAAGACACCACGCAATTTCTAAATATCATCCAGGACACACAAATAGAACCCAGTTGGTATCTATGCACACTAGATGTCACCTCCTTGTATACTAGCATTCCACATTGGGCAGGACTAGAGGCCATTAAATTCTGGCTTGACAGATCGGATCTATACACTCCTGGCTTTAATACATTGTTTGACTGAACATGTGTTGTCCAAAAATGTTTTTTTATTTTCATGGGAGGTGTCATTGGCAGGTTCAAGGTATAGTGATGGGAGCATCCTTTCCTCCCATCTATGCCGTCCTTTTTATGGGGTACCTAGAGGAACAGCTCATATACAATGATAACTACAATTTATTTTTGGATCAGATAGATATTTGGATACATTATCTGGAGGATTGTTGGATGGTGTGGCGGAGTAATGTGCTTTATGCCAAGGAGTTTATAGAATACCTCAATGAAAACAAGTAGGGTATTCAATTTACACTCAGTATTGAGTACCAACATGTGGCTATTACTAGACAGACAGACCACACATTGGAAACACAGGTTTACAGAAAATTTCCACAATATAACACCTTATTACATGCTTCCAGCCATCACCCACACCACATCATCCGGAATATTCCCAAGTCCAAATATCTACGTATGAAACGTATATGTTCGTCTGAGCAAACTCTTTCGCCCTGCCAAAATGATCTTACTCAAAGATTTCTCAATAGGGGCTACCGGATAGAATCCTTAAACCAGGCACAAAGTTTTGCTGATCAACAAGATAGAAGGCAGTTATTACAATTCAGGGACAAAAACTACTTCCAATAAATGTATCTCACAACCCATTATGTTAGTAACTACCTTTGGATGTAATACCAAACTGGATTAGGGACATTATTAACAATCACTGGGACATTTTGTTGTCTCAAGAAAAGCTAGGCAATTTACTTACACCTTGTTGTTTATTTTTATATTGCAGAGGCAGAACAATTAACTCACATCTCACCCATTATAAACATCATACTGAGCCCATCACACAACAAACTACCTTGTTTGGAGACAGATTATCAGGCTGTATTGCCTGTGGTCATTGTAGTGCTTGTACACATATAGTTAAAACAAAGGAATTCAATAGCAAAAACACATCCAAAGTCTATGACATAAGATGTTTTGGGAACTGCAGTAGTGATTGGGTAATCTATTTAGCTACCTGCTTTTGCTCTGCATTCCACATAGGGTAAACATCCAGACCTTTTAGATTCAGAATTGCTGAACAACTGAGCAACATCAAAAATAAAACGTTATCCAATGCTCTATATAAACATACTTTGAATCACAAAACTGATAAGTTCAAATTTATCATAATTGATAAAATTCAACGTAATAAATCATGTAAATCAGGATGGCATTCTATTCTAAACCAAAAGGAGTCAGGTTGGATCATTAGGCTAGGTACATTATTTAATCCTGGCTTTAATGAGTAAAGCTAATTTGCTTGTAACCAATCAGTGTAATACTGCAATCAGTTTTATTGTCTTTATACCTATATAAGTATGTAGACCTGTCTCACAACACTAATGCACTGAAGAAGGCTATTATTAAGCCAAAACCGGTTTGCTGCTTATGGATTTTTGGGTCTGCCACAATAAAATTATTTAATTTTTGATCCTATCCTGGTGGTGGATTTTTCTTTTGGATCAGGCATAAAAGCACACATGTATCTGCTGTTACCTCTTCTAATCTCTATCAGTTTCTGAAATGTGTGCCTTATATTTTCTAGAACAAATCCAGGTATTGCTTCTAGCTCTGGGATGTTTGGATATTGAACAAATTATATGCTCATAAGAATACACACACACACACACACAGACACACACACACACACACAGACACACACACACACAGACACACACACACAGACACACACACACGCACGCACGCACACACACACACACACACACACACACACACACACACACACACACACACTCTTTAACCACTGCCATTATATCCGTCTACTTCTATCCTAACGTTACTTGCCTTCCTTTCTTCTAATTACTTACTCGTCTGCCTTTTCGGATCAGTTACTGAATCAATGGAAATAATCTTGTAAACAAAGCAGTACACTTATTCAAGAAAACTTTCATTGGGTTTACTTAATATTTTCATTACTGTCTAAACAAACCTTATGGAACTGATAATCTTATTTTTTATAAAAAGCATTCCTGTGAAATGTATGCATTATTATAGATTCATAGTATTTGTGAAGAATGGGCTTTAAGATATTCATATGATCACCGTTTCAGTAGGCTAAGCTGTATGGGTCACATTCTGCATAGGATTTAATAACCAGCCAGCTTCCCAAAGATTCAGGACACCTTCCACATGCCCAAATCATTATTTAGCTCAAGGTGAACTGACTAAAATGACAGGCTTAGTAACTTGGTTGCCAAGCCCTTCAGAGCTTTCCTGCCATTTAAGTGTTTGCTCCACTGAGGCTTTCAAGGATTGATGGTTGGCTTCTACTGATGTTCTTTGTGTTTCACTGTTGCAGTCATCACACTTGGGTTATCCTGCCAGGGGTACCCCTCAGTCAGCCCGAATACCAGAGACTTAGTATTTCTGTGTCGGTTGCTGTCACTTCATGACTGACGTCAGGTCATCAGAGGTATAAAAACAGGCAGCCAATGCCATTACATCAGTCTTTCTTGCTGAGGAGCCCGAAGCAGAAGCAGTTCGCATGAGTGCCAGTCGGCCGCTACCTGAGTTTTTGTTTCCGAAATTGAATAATCTTGAAGTCTTCTAAAGCTAATTACCCCATTGGGGATCCTTTTTTCTTGCTCTAACCGATGTCAGAAAAAGTTAACAGTTATCTTGCTTGTGATAAGCAAATACCACACCGAGATGTCCATTCTTACTGTGTCACCTGCTTACGCCAAGACCACGATGTACCTCGCTGTCGGTTTTGTACTTTGTTCAATGCCCAAACTATTCGTTGTTGGGCCCTTATTGTAGCTAAATACTTTCGTTCTCGATCTCTCTATTCCAAAATGGCTTTGGTAAGCCATCCGACTACTGATCTTCTGAAAAAAAGTAAGGATAAAGACAGATACAGACCGCACAGGTCCAAACTGCCGATGATGCTTCCATTAAGCTAGTCACCAGTTCACCGGTACTCAATGAGGCACTTTCGCAGCCTCTGATGCCCACTTTGATGGATTCGCAGGCCACTACTAAGACCTGTTCGGAGTCCGGTATGCCGCGAAAATCTTCTTTGACTATGGAACCTGCGGATGTCTCTACCTTGGATGGGTCCGTAGCTGCTGTGCAAGCACCAGCTTCTGAGGAAGTTCTTCGCACTACCGTTATTCGACACAAACTGATGACTTCTTTTCCATCTTAAGTTCTTTCTAAAACGACTGAGTTTCTAAGACCAAGAGTACGAGCTACCACTAAAAAAACAACAACCCAATCTCAACCCATCTCAGTGAAACATGAAGAACATAGTACAGTTGTGTACAATTACCATAAATGGAGATGTTTGATTGTATTCACTGTTGCAGTCCTGGTTTTCCACCCTCCAGCCCCCTTGTCTCTCTCTCTCTCTCTTTCTGTCTCTCTTCCTCAATCCTTACAGGGCTAGTGGTATTTAATTTTTACTGGTGGTGTTTATCCACCCTAACTCAGCTCCTTATTTGGGGTCTCCTGACATTTGGGGCAAGAAAAACTGATGTAATGGCATCAGCTGCCTGTTTTTATACCTCTGACAACCTGATGTCAGTCATGAAGCGACAGCAACTGACACAGAAATACTAAGCCTCTGTTATTCAGGCAAACGGAGGACTACCCCTGGCAGGGTAACCCAAATGTGATGACTGCAACAGTGAATACACTCGAATATCTACATTTATGGTAAGTGTACACAAATGTACTTTCCTTTGCTGAGTAAGTAAGTTCCCATTCAGGAAAAAATAAACACTTCATATTTAAAAAATTGTTTCTTTAGTAAAACTTTCCCTTTCAAGAAAGCTACTTTAAAGCTAGGAATGTGTGTTTTAATTGACTATTGTGGGATTGTATTGTAGTTTTAAATGTAAGTGTTCTTTTTCCTGTGAGCTTAAAAGTTGTTTAAAGTATGTAAAAATGTTTTTTTTTTTGTGTGTGTATTTATGTATGTGTATGTAGATATTGTGTTTATTTTACTTATTGATGCTGGTGAAGTGTTTTAAAGTGCTTTTTAAATGTTTTTTTTTTCTATGAAAAAGTGACTTTTTTCTGGCTTTTGCTGCTTGTTTTTCCCAGGAAAGCAACAGCATTTTCAATGTGACCATGGGACAAATAGTCAGTCCTTCTTCCAGTCACAAGAAAAAAAAATTAAGCAAACAGCCTTAGCCACCACAGAAGGTTAGCAGTTTCTCAGCCACAGGTGGATGACTCTTCTGTGGCCATTAATTCTACCAAGACCACTCATATTTTACCCCAGATCCCTCTGGTTTAGCACCTACAGCCACTCTGGACTGGAGGTTAGCTACATCCTCTGCAGTTGTTGGTGTCCCCTCAGTGGGTAAGGGAGAGCCACTTTTGTTGGTCCTGGTAGAGGGAACAGTGAAGGCTTCCCTGTTTTGTCAGAATGTTGTGCCCATCCCTGGTGAAGCATCTGCAATTAATGACACTGTTGGCCTCATTTTTTCTGTCAAAAAGAAACAGAAAGTTAAATATTCATCTACTCCTCCTCAAATATCCTTGGATGGGAAGTAATTTACTGGGTCTGGTTCAGGGTTTAATTAAGGCTGTTGAGCCTTCTCTTAAAATAGTTTCTGGTAAACGGAAAAGGGATGCCTCTTTTCCTGAAGAGATTCAAGATTCTGAATCTGGATAGGAAGATGAAGGGACAGATACAAGGTTTTCTCCTCAGAAGTCTGGTTTGGACTGAGAGGGGAGCTCAGTTTCTGATTCTCCCTTTGGGGGTTTGTCTTTTTCTAAGTCTATTTCCAAAATGGCCCAGTGTTTTCAACAGGAGAACATTGAGGTTTCTCAGTCCCTAAGAAAATAATATGAGTTGTTATAGAATGAATTTTCAGAACCTTCACCTATTCCTCCAATTCTTTTACGTTTGGAAGATATGTCTGTTACTGCCTGCAATTTTCCAGATAGTCAGCCAGCTGCCCCTAAAAAGGCAAATAAGGTGTATAATATTCTTCAGTCTTTTTAGTTCTTATGCAGTTCCCAAACCTGACCCTGCACCTATAGCTTTAGTTAAATCTGCTGCTAAACATTTAGTTAATTCCAATCATATTCTATTTGATAAGGATGCAAAGATTATTGATAAGTATGAGAAAAAGTGTATGCTTCTGCAGCTTTGATTTTCAGAATTTTGAATTGTTAGGCTCATATGTTAAGCTTTGTTATGACTAATTGTGAATATGAGGAATCTTTTGTCTGCAGTTTCTTCTTGTGAGGAAAAATCTGGTTTAAATAATTCAGCTTTTTTCTATTGTACAAGTCACTTCTCATTTTTTACAGTGTGTGTACGATTCAGTGATACTTCTTCAAGGGTTTTGGCCACTGGTACTGTGTTGAGAAGGGTTGTCTGGCTGTGGTCTCAGAATCTCCCAGATGATAAAAATTAGATTTTAAAATCTGCTTTGGATAGAGATTTTGTTTTTGGCCCCTCTGCTGCAGAGGTGATCAAACAGTGTTATGACAGGTAAACTGATATAGGGAATCTCTAAGACTTTTCACTCGTCCTTTACAAGTTTTCTAAGGGATTAACTAAACCTCATCCAGTTTTCACAAAAAAGCAAAATAAACAGTCTCAAAAAATGCAGGTAAACAGACATTTAAGACAAAACTGCTCTCCTATTTTCCAAGGAATTATGTAAATTCTCTGCAGCGTTTACCAATTCAGGTATCGCTTTTCACTTCCTTCAACCACTTTAAACTCTTATGTTTACCTGATACTCCTAGATAATCTGATTTTAAACTCTCTTTTTACTGAAATTATTTTCACCTCCTCCCACTTCTTTATTCTACATTTTGAGATCAGTTGGCACCAATAACTAAGTTTATTTTGCTTTATCCTCCACTTCCACAAAGCATTTTGAGTTAAGCTATTTTAGATCTAGCAATCTTCTTCACAAAAACTGCAGTTTGTTTAACATGAATACTAAGTTATTTATAGGGGATTTCCATCAGTATTTCAACTACACCCCTCCCTTAACAGTTCATTTGTTTCCCAGACCATTTTCTTCCACTCCACATCATAACTTTACTGTAACATTCTGAAAATCAGATCTAATCTACTTGCCAATTAAAAATCTTCAGTATCTGGAATTCCCAGCCCCCCCCATTGTCATTAGTCAGAACTAAATAAATCCCATGCCACATTGGGGTTTTCCTCAGCCCAGAGTAATTGAGACATCAACTACTTCAACTTTTTCAAGTGCAATTCTTGTGGGAGCTACCCAAAAAACCTTGGTCTTGGTACAAATATTACAGGATAATATACAGATGTAATACTTAAAGGCCATCTAATATAGTTCTAATGAATCATCATTGACATTAATAGCATTACTTTAACTTTACCCAGATCCGTCTTGTATGTCCTATTAAAGTCTTCCTCGATTGATTTACTTAGCCATATCCCCAAGTTCTGTATTTCATTATATTCTCATGAGTATCCATACTAGTCCCTTAATATTCCTGGGAGACTTGAACCCTGCACTTTGTGTTTGTAAGGCAAACACCATAACCATTAGGCCACCCTCCCAACCCTAGTAATTGTAATACGTTCATAACACATTTAAAATATTGCATAGCTCATTTGTTTCAGTCTGAGGGTTTTAACATTTGCAAACTGATACTAATTTTCAATGTTCATTAGCTGATGCTACAGTTATATTGTCATTAATGTGTTCAACAGTAGAATGCTCCCTTTATTTTGTGAAATCAGTTGTCAGTTATAAATCATGTAGCTTTTTAACATGGGTCACAAACTTTTTCAAGACTTGGTAAATTTTCTCATCACTGTTTTTGTCACTGACTGTTTTCATAATGGTTCCCATACATTAACAGTAGACATGCCTCTCAACCTCTCAGAGTACAAAAACCTGTTCAAAGCCATAAACAATGAGTGGACAAAGAACCAAAAATAGGCACAATTTTTAAATATTCCTTTTACAGACTTAGAAAGTAGATAGAATAACAGGTTTTGCATTAACATGAATTTTCTGAAGGGTGTGAAGTCTAAAACTCAAATGTCTGCCATTATTTTCTGACGTAAATCTTCAATAATTTGCCAATGATTTGCTAGAAAACCACTCTTTTATGAAAAATGGACCAAAAATATGAGACAGAAATCTGAACATTCTGAAAAAATCTGTACAGTTGAGAGGTATGACAGTAGACAATTAAATGTTTCTTCAGACCATAAAGGATCCAAACCAGACTTGTGCTCTGCTATATAAAATTGCTTACCCTTTAATGTGTTTAATACCAGTGAACTCTAGGATGTGTGTTCCATAGTGTGCAACTATGTAAAATCCTAAAGACACCGTGGAAAAACTAACAAAAAGAAGCCCTGTCAGAACAGGAGCTAAGTGAATCTGGTCACCATCTTCAGCAAGCAGTTCTCTGTGTGTTATAAATGCAACACTCAGTTCTATATAGGGCAGTGCTTGTTAACAAACAGGTTAGCTTTTGCACACAGAGAGTTTATATTATTTCAGTTTTATTCATGAGCTGTATGTTCACAATTCAGCAATTCTTGTTTTTTTTTATTTTTGATTTACTGGTAATGTTATATCTGACTGATTTTGTCAAATCTAACTAAGCAGTTTGCATTCTGAATTAAAATCAGACCCAGGTGATCATTTATAGAATTTATTCTGTCAGCCTTGCTAGTGCATATTGTTATGCACAATTTGAAACTGGGAAATAAATAATAATTTAACTAATTCATTCATTGTCTAATTTATGCCATTAATAACTTGACAGGTCTATTGAAAGGTTGATTTCATGCTTTGCTGAAAAAGAAGAAAAAGAGGAGAGGTACAAAAACAGTAGGAAATAAATAAGAAAAAATAAGTGCTATAAGGACATGTTAAGTGATATAGCAATTACTGAGAAAGACAAGATTGGGTAATATACCAAGGTTCCAGCAAAGTATGACCAAACACATTGGCGTGTATTGGCAGTAGAAAAAAAGTACTAATTAATTCTCTTAATAAGTGATAGGAGATAGCTTAATATAAAAGTCCATTTAGGAGAAGGGATGACCATTTTTTTTGTTATTTAGTCATTGAGTTGAATCTGACTCTTCATAACCTCAAGGATGTATCCTGGCCTGCTGTCTCAGTTCCCTTGTAAGTGCTATGATTTACCTCATCAGGCCTATTCCCCAGCAACTGCTTTTTTAAGTTCTTGCAAATTCCTGTTCATTACTTCAGTTTTGCTGTTTGTCCATCTTAATTTCTACTTCTCCTGCATCTTTTGCAACTGATCTTTCCCTACAGGAAGTCCCATCTTTGCATTCTGTGGCCAAACTATTTGAGTTTTAGTTTTGCATTCGGACCTCTCAGTGAATAGTATGGATTTATTTCTGACACCATAGCTCAAAGGCATTGGATTTCCAGCCTAAAGTCTTACTTACAGTACAACTCTGACAACTATATTTTAGCTTTGACTACATATGTAATGCCCCACCACTGGCCCAGTAATCAAGGAACCTCAATCCTCACCACTGGCACCAGTAGGGGATGTACATTGGAGGATAACAGAATAGATGCACACAGTATTTTCAGATGCTGCTCTCTGCATCAAGTGCAACTTCCTGTAAGAGCACACAGAGACCACAGTCAGTCCAGGGCTGGTTTCTCCCTCTTTTACCAGATCCCCAGTAAGACTCCCCACTGGCACAGCTATAGAGTTGAGATTTCAGCTGAGTGACCAAGCCAAGACCTCCAGCACACCCACTGTGTTCAACCTGTTCTTTGTGTCCCTGTCCAAGTAGCTGACACACACATTCTTTGAGGTTGGAGTTACACACACACACACACACACACACACACACACACACACACACACACACACACACACACACACACACACCCGGGAAAGGCTGGCACAGGTTTACTAGGTATGTCCACGTCTTCCCAGAATATAAGCTAGGTTCCCCTGCCACCAGTCACTCCTTAGCTACTTTAAGGCCCTTAACAAAGGGTGTCCAATCTTACTGTGTAATGTTACTGTTAATACAAATGATAGTTTGACCAATAGCCTTGCTCTTGAGAGGAGTGGCCTACACTGTGTCACCAAATAAATATGCAAGTACTCTCAGAACTTAAATATGTCTCACAAATAGCCACAATGAAAGGTTTAAATATATTTAATAATAAATAATAAAAGAACAAGCAAATACTCAGTATATAATCACAGTAACACCAGCGTTCAAAATCACAGGAAATATTGAATACAACATTGCAGGATAGTCTGAAATAAATAAAGAAAAACATCTAAGCTAAGCTTTGCTATATTCTTGACTATATCTAAAATAATTATACTGTACCTTAGTATACTTCAGAGCAAGCAAGGCAGATGTGGTGAGTGGATCTTGATGTTGTCAGGTCAAAGTCAAAATACAGCGTACTATATCTCTCTCTCTCTCTCAGAGAGTTCTTAAATTAATATCTCAAGTATTACTGTTGGGATAGCTTGCAGAATTACATAATTTCTTGTCATCTGACTCTATCCCAGGTAAAATCCCTGCTGCTGAAAGCTAGCAGTATTTAGCATCCACCTGTGAAAATACATATACCTCAGATCTTTTGGCAAAGGATAGAAGTCGTAAAATAAATTACATTCCACCACATACAATACAGAAAACTTTTCCATTACAGACATTATGTCACCTGCTGCACTGAAACTGAAAGATAACATCTTTTTTATGGCACAGCCATAAAATAATTTAATTTCAACTATTTTTTGAAGTTAACCTCTTGTGTTCCAGTTTCCATTGTTAAAATATATACATCTAAACAGTTAACAATAGTGTATATACATTTCTGTTCTTTTCCAGTAGGGTACACTGTGGATACATTTCAAACAGCACTTTGTAAAATACCTCTTCAGCACATGTCTGTACAAATCATCTTGTATGACATACCGCTGTAATACAGCTGTAGCACAAACATCTTATCTGAATCATGTTGATAGTCAAATGACATATAATTATTTACAAAATTCCATATAGCTGGGCTGATAGTATCGCCTTTCATGACAATATGAACTTTGGTTGACAATGTGATGATTTTCCTCGTAAAACTCTTATCCATATTTGCCATAGGTTTCCTTCCAATAAGCAAGTATCTCTTAAAAAGGTTAATGGCTACAATGGCCACATGTAGAAATCTTTGAGGCAAAGAAAATGAAATCTGTAACTGCCTCCACATCTTCATATTCTATTTGTGAAGACCTATCAGGTCAAGATGACATAATTCTATTTTTATGTTGATCAGTAAGTGAGCTTGTACCTTCTACTTTCACTTTCATCAACAGGTTCGTCAACTCTTCCTCAACCATTGCAGTTCATTTGGTTTACTAATTCTGACAATGTCAGTGTTTATTCTTGTTTATCTCATCCTAATCATCAAGTTTAACTTGATTCTTAGTTGTTACTTTTCATTTTCTGATGGTGCATAGTTCTTGGCAGCATCAGACTTGTCTTTCACTCTCTGAACTCCTCAGCAGATGGACATTCTTTTGGCTTTAATTCTTCTGCATCCTAACCTCTATCACCACTTGTATTTGTCTTCTGTCCTCCCCAAGTTGTATGCTGGGCATCCAGACCAGAGTTTCTAATCTTCCAGTGTCAGTTTGACATGTATCTAGTTGCTATTGTGGCAGCAGCGCAGTGGTCCAGCAGTTAACTTTGTCACCTCACAGCAAGAGGTCCTCTGGTTTGATTTTCTGGGGTGCCTTCTGTGCGGAGTTTACATGTCCACCCCGTGTCTGCATGGGTTGCCTCCAGGTACACCGGTTTCCTCCCACATTTCAAAGGCATGCTTCTGGAGCGTTTCTCCCCAGGCCTCAACTGAAAATATGCTCTGTCCTAGTTGGACTTTCCTGGCCAACAAATGGTAACTATATAAATAATTAATAAATAAATAAATACATAAATAAAAATATTGTTAATTTGACTTTCCTGGCATTAATACTGGAATGGTTTGCTATTACCTTCTCTATTGAGAACCAGTGGCGGCTGGTGACTTCAAATCAAAGGGGGGCTGCAGGAGACAGATGGGTGGGTGGGGTCAATGGGAAGGGCTGCGGCCAACTAGAAAGGGGAGGAGCTATGCTCAAAACCACAAAAACTAAATATACTGCCCTGGGTGCCAAACCGTCATTATGAGAGTACAATCAAGACAAAATGAAGTGTAGAAGAATAAAAATATTTCAATGCATTGGCTGCATGACACCTTAATATCTAGATGGAAACAAAAAAGGTTGTGTGGCATGAAAAAATAAATTGCTTTTTTTAAAATACATTAATGGAATGCTAGTCAAAATCAAGTATAAGAAAAACAAGCAGCACTCAACTCAAACCACTTCTTGCACTGCAGTTCTAATTATAATTTATATTCAGCTTTATTAAATTACCAAGTAACATGCTGAAAGTAGAAATCTCTGATGCCCCCACTTGTAAAAATGTTCCTTATCCAAAAAAAGACCTGCTGCCTGACATCTACTTGTTTCATGGGGAAAACATGATCAAAGTAAAAAATGAAAAACAAACAAGAAATAATCTCAAGATACATTGCTTAAAAGGATTACTGTACAGGTTATGGACCACACTAAAAGGATTACTGTACAGGTTATGGACCACATGATTGGCATTCTGTTTATGGGTAAAGCCTGCAGAGATGACTGGAAGTCTCCAAGTGTAATGAGACTCTTAAAATAATGTAACCCTGTCCTTTATTACAAATACTGGCATATGCATTTCAATACCCAAGGCTTATACATTATCTAGTTAAGTATTCTCTACATGGCAACAGAAAGGCTTTCAGTGTTGGCAATTCTTTAACAGTGTGCTTATTAAAGCTTACTTGCATCTTGCAATCTCAGCCAAGCTTACCTAATGGTCATTAAAGTATTGCTACTTAAACACAGAGCAACAGGCACTTTGAGTAATAAGCATAAATCAACAGTACAAAAATATGACAGAAACCAGACCATTCTGTAAAAATCAAGGACAGATGAAAAGCCACTCTAGTACTTGTATCTACCTTGGATGGGGGGATACTCTGCACATTTACACTGCATAACTACTCCTTGCCTTGCTTTGACACATCCAGAGTCACTACATGGGGGAGTGGGGTGCAACAAGTATGTCACAGTTTGAAATGTCTCTGGCTGACTTGTGATGGCGCTGACACATTTGTCATACCTCTCAACCTCAGAGCAAGAAATCTGGACAAAGCCATACAAAGAAATGGGACAAAGGCCCAAAAATAAGGACAGTTTTTAAAATATTGCTCTTATAAACTTAGAAAGATAATAGAGGTCTTGCATTAGTATGAATTTTCTGAATGGTATGAAATCTGAAACTCAAATGTCTGTCATTATTTTCTAACTTCAGTCTTTAATGATTTGTCACTAATTTGCCAAAAAAACACAATTTTATGAAAAATGGACCAAAAATGTAATGTAAAAATATAAAATAGTAACACAATACAGCTGGGAACCTGTCAAAGAAGGGATACTTTAATATTAGTACTGCTAACTTGAGCAGCTGACAAAATAAAAGAATCTACATGCATTTCTGAAATAATTTGCGGAGGGATCATTAGGGGAAGAGCAACATTTTGAGCCAAAATCAGGGACAGTTGAGAGGTTTGGCTATGCTTAATTCTATAAAGCAATTAATTTGCATGTACCTCTCAACCTGTTAATGCAATAAATCTGGACAAGGCCAAATATATTGGGGGAACATATAAACAGTACTAAAAATTGCTCTTGTATAAACTGAGACAGTTGATAGAACAGGTCTTACTTTAGCATGCATTTTTCTGAAGGTTATGAAGTCTGAAACTCAGTGTGTCATTATTTAGTGACTTAATTCCTAAATGATTTGCCAGAAAACCACAAATTTTATGAGGAACAAACCAAAAATAAGAAGCAAAAAATCTATTCATTCTTTGAAAATCTGGACAGTTGGGAGGTACGGTTCAGCTGGGGCTGCCTAAGCTTGCCACCCTTCTCCCTCACAAAACCATGGTGAAATGGAGCCTCCCCCTGCAGCCATTCCAATGATCCATTACTTGGCTATTTCACTCCATTTACCATAAACACTAATGTGCATACTGATTTACTTCTATGATGATTTGAACTTCATTTGAAAGTTTTGTTTTGCATTTTACAGCACAAACACTAAGACATCTGCTAAACAAACTTGGAATTAAAACTTCTCTGCCATTGAAACTCACATTCATTGAAACAACATTGAAACCCACATTCAAAGAAAGTACATATTACCCGTGGCAGATAAAGATTAATTCTGGGCTGTTTTCAAATCATAGGCCCCTTGCATATGAAACATACATGTGCTCTTTGATACACCTTCCTATTGCTTTGAACATTTTACCAGTAAACAATGAAACAAAACGCATGCACCAATGACAAAACTGCCCAATTCAGAACATTTCCATCATAAAAGTCTACTCAAACTTCTACAGTCCACTATTATCAGTAAATATGCACAATTCTACAGTCCACCATTATCAGTAAATATGCACAATCTCTGAAGTAGTAAAAAAGTCATCTAAATAATTCCACGTTAAATAAATCTGTAATGAAGAGGTTGCTGCTAGCAATCACCTTTATATTTCATGGTTTCATCGAAAAATAAAGTGTCTGATGCCCCTGAGGAATAAATTGCCTAAATTGCATTAAAAATAAGCTAGTAATATTGCAATAGGAAATGGATGGCAAACTGATAACAGGCTCATAGTTAGTATCTTAACTTTCAGTACGGCAGCATTCACCCCTTATGGGAGTAGAACCAACAACCTTCTGCATCAAAAGCAAGTACACAACCTGTTGTGCTATTAGCAATGCGAGCTGACTTAGCATAATCAGCACTAAACTTCTCTTCCCCTGCATCTCTCACCTCCTTGTAAAATCTACTCAATACTCAACTGCATCTCAACTTCGCAGCACAAGAAATCTGGAAAAAGCCAAATTTATTGGGGTGGGTCAAAAGGGCAAAAAACAGGGACACATTAAACATTGCTTGTATAATCTTGTAAAGCTGCTAGAATAAAATGCTGTGTTACCACCATACATTTTACTGCCAAGGTCCCTGTGCAAAAGAGTCAGAGCAACATACCACTATGCCAAATCACCTGCTTTGTGAAAGAAAAATGCTGTGTTACCACCATACATTTTACTGCCAAGGTCCCTGTGTAAAACAGTCAGAGCAACATACCACTATGCCAAATCAGCTGCTTTGTGAAAGAGAGGAAGACTGAAACTTAAATGGCTATCATTTAATGAATTCAGTTCTCACCATAGCTGTCAACCTCTTAGCACAAAACACCTGGACAAACCCAGTAATGAGGGAATACAGCCCTCAAACCTTTTCATTGAATTCAGTTCTTGCCATAGCTGTCAACCTTAGCACAAAAAACCTGGACAAAACCAATAACAGGGTAATACAGTCCCAAAAATAAGGACAAATTTCAAATAGTCATCTTATAAACTTAGAAAATTGCTATAATAAAAGGTTGTGTTACTATATATTTATTGCTAGAATAAAAAGTTGTTTTACTATGTATTATCTGAAGAATATGAAGTCTGAAATTCAAATGCATGTCAATTTTACTTCTGACGGAACAAAAACAATTTTCAGCAGAGGCCCAGGGAGAAATACTGTAGACACATGTCTTTGTAAAATGGCAGGACACCAGAGCAAATCCACACAAACACAGGGATAAGATGCAGACTCCACAAAGAAAGCACCCCAGCCAAGAATCAAACCAGAAAACCTATAGCTGTGAGGCAACAATAGTGCCACTGCACCATCAAATATGTAAGGAATTAAACATTCAGAAACCTGAAGTCTGAAATTCAAATGCCTGTCAATTTTATTTAACATTTGTTAATCAGGACAGTCTGACTTGGAACAAAAAAACAATTTTCAGCAGAGGCCCAGGAAGAAATAATGCAGACATGTCTTTGTAACATGGGAGGACACAAAAGCAAACCCACACAAACACAGGGAGAAGATACAGACCCCACAAAGATGGCACCCCAGCCAAGAATCAAACCTGATAACCTGCAGCTGTGAGGCAACAATGCTACCACTGCACCATCAAATATCAAGCATTGCAACATTTACAAACCGCAGATATTATGAGGAACAGATCAGATCAAATATGAGGCAAAAATCTGCAATTTTTTTACAAATGGTGGTGGGTAGGGAATTCAGGTCTTTAACAACTGCATACAAGGTACAGGGTTCAAGCCTGAGGTATTCCCTACCACACCACCATGAGTCTAACCACCAGTATATTGCACCTGGGGCATTTTCTCTCACACACACACACACACACACACACACACACACACACACACACACACACACACTACCCCGCTTGTAGTAGATCTTCCAAATCCCTGTAGCAAACCACCATAAAATCCTGAGTACGCTACAAAACCCATGCGCAAATCCACACTGCTGACGTTACAGTCCTACCCTGACGCGTTTTCCCAGCGAGTTCCAGGACAGTCTGTGCAGTTTAAAACTGCATAGACTTCTGGGAGCTCCGTTCATCATGTTTCCCAGTCAGGACTGTTGCTGAGACAATCTGCGCATGCTCCAGACTGTCTCAGCAGCAGTCCGGACTAGTGCGCATGCACGAAAGTCCGCGATTTTTAAATTTTTTTTTTATTTTTATTTCTTTATTTTTTCTTTATTTACAGTTGAGGGGGCTGCAGTCCGGCAGTACAATAGCACGGGCCTCCCCTGTTGAGAACGAAATCCCATTTTGGAATAGTTTTCCATTATGGGCAGACAGTCGCTTAGAATACAAAAGGAAAGGTAGCTGTTTGTACCACAGTCACCTTAGGGTAAGACAGTTTTTAGCATATATATATATATATATATATATATATATATATATATATATATATATATATATATATATGTGTGTGTGTGTGTGTGTGTGTGTGTGTACCTGAGGGCTTGTGCAAAACGGACGTGGTTAGGTGTGAGAGTTGATGATAGGTTGGAGTTTGTTGGTGAAACACAAGGGTTAATAGCTGCAGCTTTTAGTCAAAGAAAGATTATCTGATAGAGGTAACAAACTATGAAATACTGACTTGCAAGACTGTTAAAGGCACGCTATAGCAGAGCTGATATGTATTTGAGGGTGTACCAGTAGGGAAACTAGTAAGGCTGGTTAGGAGCAGAAGAGTAAATGAGTAGATTTATGGCAGTAAGTTTTTGCAACATCTGGAGGAAAATTAGTGCCTTATTCTGTGCTCAGCAACCACTTTGGGAATCATAGATGCAGAGGCTACCAGAATATGTGATGGGAAGTAGAAGAAAGGATCTAATGGTACCCTTTGGTTAAAGTAGTATCCAGTGGACCTACCAGTGTTTACGAGGTGTGAAGGTAACTAGAGATATTTATGCTAAAAACAGAACCAAACTTACAGTTTAAGATTTGGTGATCTGCCTGAGGTGGAACCAATGGTTTAGAGACCCCGTCAAGAAGATTATAGAGTATGGCCATTACAATCTCGTGATATGGCAGTTATAATTCAGTAATATAGTACGAATTCTTCAGAATAAGATGTGATGTAAAAGCTCACCATGTTCAGACAGACTTTATTAGTGAAGAGTACAAAGACTGGCCATGAGATGAGACCATTTGTATAAGATGTACTTGAGGGAGGGTGCAAGCATTTTAAGCAATTTGTATGTATCCAGATATATACATTTGAAGTCAGGATGGGGGACTAATACCTTTTTTCAGAACAGTGCGGGTTTTAAGGCACAGAGCATGGTTCATCACATGACTTCTTAGAAAGAATGTAAGGTACGTAAGAAGAGAACAGTAGCTTGACATCCACTGGCCAAATCCATACACATAATGTGACTTTGATATGACTAGTACTCCTGCAAGGGAAGCTATAAAAATCAATACTGTAATTAGTTTGTTTTGGATGATGTAAATTATCTAGATTAAAGAAGGTGAATATTTACTTTATATGTCTAGAATTTAATTTGGGGTGTTGTTCAATATTTTAGGTGACTGGGGTGAACTTTTTGAACAATGGCAGCAGTTGTAACCTAATGAAGAATGGAAGCTAGGCCTAGATGGGGTTAATAGTTGACAAGGTATATGTCTTAGATGTCAGGTATTTAGGACAATATTGATCAAAGCTAGAGGTGCTGCTTATGTCCAAATCCAGCTATGCCATTTCCCCTTTCATCTTCAAAAGCAAAAGGTTTCATGCTGTGAAATAATTACAGTTTATTAAGCCTTAAATGGGAACACTGCTTGAGGTTTCATGTATAACTAATATAAACTATGTAGCAGAAAAAAGTATAAAACTAATGTCGTGTAACATTACATCAATCAGCTAACTCTGTTCTTTTTTTAAAAATTGTACCTTCATCCTTATGGCAGACTGTCAGTTCATCACTGCAGAAATGTTGGTCATGTGTTGCTAACAGTATGTTCCTGAGGAACAAAAAAGTACCCTTTTAATTCAGACAAACTTCCCCCAGGCCTGAATTGTACATACATAGGCAAGTAAGCTGTTTATTTTCCTCATTTGTAAAAGGGGTTTCCAGATTTTCAATTATTTATTTTTGTTTAGAAATTATACATTTAATTGTAATCTGGTAGTCAGATAACAGGATTTAAGTATTGCGCCATAAACTCTATAATGTGGATATAAAGTGGTCTCCACTCAAGCATATACGAGGTAAGTAAATATTACATTGTTGATTTTAGTGCCTCTCTTAATGAGCTCTGACTGAATCTGTGGAATAAATTATTCAGATACAGTAAATGCTTGCACAAAGATAAAATAAATAATTTTTTATACTACATTGTTATGTATACTATGTACTTTTAAGCTGCATTAAATTTATTTATTAGTGTATGTGACAAAAGCCAGTTTTCCAGTTTTATCACAAACTGGCTGGTCGACCGGAGTTTAGATTTGCCATTGCCAGTACCAAAGTGTCTGGTGCTGTTTTGCTCCCTTTGCATTAATACGATGTAGAGCTAGTAATTAATGTGTTTCTTCCTAGCCTCTGGATGGCATTTCCAGTATAAGCCCCACCTATCCATATTGGTATTATGTTCCTCATTTCTAGATACACTATATTCCATTCAAGCCTTTTAAATGTGCAACTGTGTAACTTTTGCTACTAAAATTATATTTTCAGATTTAGCAGTTGTTTATAAAGTTTGACTTGCATATAGTATATGAAACACAAAACTACATTTCACTGTAAAAAAAATCACAGTACAAAATGTGAAGTAATACAGTAGCACAATGCTGAAATACACATCAGCAAAGCGATGTAACTTTAAAAATAAATTCTGACCTAGACGTACACACGGACATGTTTAAAGAAAAGTAGAATGTACTTAAATGTACTTAAAATCTGAACTCCTTATCATGTAAATACATAAGAATGCAGAAGATGTGTACAAATATTAACACAGATGTGTACTTCATAAAGGTGAGCAGCCATTAAATATACTAACCAGCATGCACTTTCTACAAAACAAAGAACTGTAACGCATTCAGTGGTGTTTTGTAAACTTAAGCAATCAGGAATTTATACAATGTTACTTAAAGTGTCAGTATTAGAATGCATTTTCGATTTTGGAGTTACTGGTCTGTGTAACAGCATAGCAAAGAGGATCCATCAATGCTAGTATGCATAAGAAAGGAAATATCCGTCTGGAGCAGGCAGGCTATAATCTAACTATATAAAACTCTTATAGAAGGTCAATCTTGAATACAGAGAAAAAGTCAAATTTCTGTGACTAGTGAAGTCATACTACACTGTATCAAAATTTAGTTCAAATATTTTTTTATAGCCCCAGTTCGGTAAATGCTGTACTATTATCAACATTCATAGTAGTTCCTATAATTGTTTATTGCCCCACTGTTTTCTGACATAATACACTTTCACTCATTTGCTTTCACTTCATTGCACTCACTGATTCCCTCTATAGCTTACCCTAATCCATCTTTTTAACAACATAGTTTGCTTCCCCTTTTCTTTTTACATGATTCATACCTATACTACAAAACCCCGTTCCATTTTTTTCCCAAATTACTGATACCGCTCTACATTCTGTCATTTCATTGCTGTTTTTTCAATATATATTGCAGTCATAAACTATCTGTCCTGCACTCATACCTCCCAACCTCTTAAGGCGAGAAATCTGGGCAAAGCCTAAAATAATGAGAGGACAAAGGTCCAAAAAAGGGACAAATTTTAAATATTGTTCTTATAAACTTAGAAAGTTGTTAGAGTAACAGGACTTGTGTTGTGTGCATTTTCTGAAGGCTATGAAGGCTGAACAGAATTCTAATGTATGTTATTATTTAGTGACTTCAATCCTCACCGATTGGCCAGAAAAAACACAAATTTTATGGGAACAGACCAAAAATATGAGGCAAAACTCTGGACATTCAACAAAATTCTGGACAGTTGAGAGGTATGCCCACGCTATGCTCAACATCTTCTTTAGCTTGTTCATTGTAAACATACTGAAGTAAGTAATTTTTAAGCATGTTTTGAGTAACTGCCTTCAGCTACTCAGTATGCCTCTAGAAACTGTGCGTGTTATTTAATATGTCATAGTATGTGCAAACAATTGACCAGAATTCACAGAGGTGTGCTGCATGCATGTGCAATGCTAACACTGAGGGGATGACTGAATGTAGTAACTGAGAGTTAATTACAGATGCAGCAGGCATGGGAGAGAGCTAGAATACTGAGTGTAAAGTTACCTAAATTAAGTGATTGGCACCATTAGCAGGTAGAAACAGTACAGCAGGGTGCAGGAGGAGATAACTAAACATAGCCTGCAAATGCAACACACAGAACGTCTTAAGAAACACATCCCTCTGTACTCACGGCAGTATGTGTGCCACTGCCCAATACCAGGGCTAATAGTACCAAAATATAACACACAGCTACAGAAAGGGTAACAAAGCACAACACAACACTGTAAAACATAGTAATGTGGGTGTACCCACCAAAGTGTCCAGCACATTTATCATATAAAATGGGGAGGAAAAGTTTTATATAGTAAAGAAGAAAAATGGGGGCACAGCAAGTAAAGAAAAATGAAAGCATGAACTAAAATGTTGGGGGAAGGGCTGTATTTTTTTATTGGCAAGATAACATTTTCTGAAGTAAAAGAGAAGGACTGAAGGGAAGTATAATGAGGGATGGCTGTGGGTGAGATAGAGGGAGGAAGGCATGTAGAAGGTGTGGCAGACAAACACAGAGCACAAACAAGGTGGTGAACATACAAAAGTTGGAGTGGGCAGTGGATGGATATTGACAATCAGGAGGTAAATGAGTAATGGGGAGGGCTGGACAATGAACAAGGTATGGACAATGACACGTAAGACAGGGGTAATACAAGGATGAGGGTAGGGTGGGGTGGACTACTAGCATGGTTGTCTGACTGACTGAAAAGGAAACAACCCTCAAGCATCACACCCCTGGCTGGCAGATGTCATAGACTGCTTGCTCCTCCTGAGCCCTGATGGCTAAGGCCTGCCAGCTTAAATGGCTTGTCAAGTTGATGCAGAATGTACCCATGTAGCTAATGTAACTGTGTAGCTTCCAGCATACTACAAACAGCAACATTTGTTGTTGCGTCGCCACAGATGACACCCACTTTCCACCTTTAGAAGAGGTCTTCACCCCCCCCCCCGGCAAGAAGCTGAAATAGAAAGCACCACCAAACCCTCCCCATGTCATCTCAGCTTCTGACAGGCAGACACAGAAACCTTTTATGTCCTAGCAGCAGTCAGAACAGCTGGAGGAGACTGTTCTGAGGGCTACCATGACACTTCGTGTCCTTTGACTTGACCTGCTTATGGGGATGCACAATGGCAAGTAGTGGACAAGATGCAGTGATATGAAGAGCATTGAATCTGTACACCGAATGGATACATAATATGTATAGACTCTACTGTCTTCAGCAAACAACCAAATTTAAATTACACTTCTCGGCAGCTGTAACACAAAGTAAACACTGTTATGCATGGGTGGAAGAGCAATGGCTAAAAAGAAAAAAAAATACTTATAGTACATTTCTGCTTGTATATTTTGAAACTCTTCTTCCCACTAGTGGAGCAGGTCAGGGTTGTGGTACATTAGGGCATCACAGAGCTGTATACACTGTTCTCCTGCAGAAGGTGGAGGCTGTGACATCAGAAAATACTTCTGCTAGGTCAAACCATGCATCAGCCTTCTTTAAAGGACCATGATAATGCCCCAGTGGACACTCCTTAAACTACCTGTGCAGGAAAAACAGAACAATTTTATTCTGCCAGCAGACCATGCAGGAATGCTGTAGTTCTCTCTGGAAGGAGCAGCCATGGCCACTCACTCGGTCTGGTGTATGGTAGACCCATGTAGATGGATACATGTTGTGACTGACATGCTGCGCAACACAGCACTTCACCACAGCATGACACTACTAATGCTTTCTGGCCTGCTGGCCTGCATATATGCAACATGCTTCATGCTACATGGTACATGTATGCCTCATAAATGTTGGCAGCACAGTACACATACTAAGTTATTCACAAACATGCACACTGTTATTAGAAGCATTTTCACTGTGCTAAGTGGCCTGTATTAGTGAGATATACTGCACCAGCCCTACTTTGTGTAGGACCACTGTGAAATATAAGAAAAGGTGCTGTGGACGTGGAGCAGTACAGAGAGAAGGAAGAAGGCAAGGGGCAGTAATGTAGCTGTTACACCCCTGCAATACTTGTACAGCCTGTCAAGGGGATGGAGGGGCAGAAAGTGGATTATGTAGCTGACACATATGTAAGGTTGGACCACATATAAGTATTTTATCTCAGAAATGGCACACTTAGTAATGCTAACACTGTACGCAGTCAAATGCAAGTGTGTAGGTGCAGAGGCACACAGATGGTCACACGTTGCATGTAGGGCCATCCCATAGTCACATGGCATTACTGTGTACACCTGTTAGGGATATGCAGATACCATAACATACTATATGGGATACTGTGGCATATATAGGATGGGAGATTGCCATGGCTGTACATTCCTGCTTGGTAAAGTACCTTTTATGGGGACTAAGTTGGTAACTGCAGGCAATACCCAGGTGACACACTGTGATAAAGCTGTGGACAGTAACCTAAGCATGGTGTCAGTGAACACAAACTGCTACTAAATGACATGTTTTGAATGTAGGTATACAGGTATAGGTATGGCCACCAAGGGAAGGCAATACCTGGAAAAGTTCACAAACCCCAAAATAAGTTATGCTTTTCAAGTCCTTCAAATGCAGACCAGCAGGTCAGGATCCATACCTTGTGGGGCATAGTGTGAAATGTGAATGCTGTGGGAGGCCATAACAGATCCTTACAAAAGGAATACAGAAGGGTTACAAATATACTCTCCCATACTCAGCATAAGGCCTAGGAAATTGTGGTGGAAAGGACCACCAAAGAGGTGGATCACCACTGAAGTGGCTGATGGAGTTGGGGATATTTTGGTGTCACTTGCCATGCAGAAGGACTGGCCCCTCATGCCAGGTGGTGGATGTGGGTGCCACTACTACCTCTGTGTGGAAGCACATCAGGTTACCACTGACTGTACTGCTAATTTATGACAAGTATGTACACATGAAGTAGAGTGCATATGACTGTTAGTGACCTGCATCTCTCTCTCTCTCATGTAGAAACCTCTGGTCTGCAAATGCAATGTTTTGTCTAACAAGGTATTTGGTACAGAGTATTGTATATCAATGTTTACCATGTGTCACAATATATGTGCCACAGGGGGATAATACAACCATATGTCACTGGGCTCTCACTGCTGTCAGTTAGCATCCCACCAGTATTAGGTGATGTGGCTGAGCTTCTTCATGGTCTCCTTGATTGTAAACTTAGTTACAACTTATGTACCTATGGACCTGTATGCTTTGTGCATTCACAGATTCCACTGGGTGTGGTCCAGCACAGCAAGACAACAGAGGGCTGATGTCAGCATGGTTGCACTAGCTTGTGATGCTGGCCACATGCAGGTGACATGGTTTGATGACACATTTGCACTGTCTGCAACACTCTGGGAGAGTGAACACCTCCATCCATGCATACAGAAGCATCTGTGGAAGTTGCTGCTGAGGACATGCCCTCACTGAAGCATGGCATACCATCTGTAGATGAAAAACTCACATGTGCTTTTCAAGTGTCCCCACCAGACACAGCCTCTGATATCCACAATACTTCTGATGGGGGGATACCCACTATAGGTGAAGAAACAGAGGAGTCTGACTCAGCCATGACTCCTGCACTATTCCTGATATGCATATAGCACTCAGAATCAAGCAGCAGATGTGCTGGTTGGTGGTCCAGGTGCAAACAACTACTTCACATAGCACTATGGAACTGGTATGTGTTCTCAGTGGTATGTGGGAGGACATAGTCCAACTGCATAGTAACGTAGCATATTGTTACAGTGAGATTATACTGTTGCTGAGGTCACTGTGACAAACATTGCCTCTAAACTGCTTCCACATGATTTCCCTCAGATGGCCATGGTGTCCATGGTCATGAAAGGGTCTGGATATGAGGTAGATATGTTCTCACTGTCTCACGTCAGAGGGAACACAGCAATGCAGACATACCATCAGTGTCACATGCTGGCACATGGCCTGGCACCTGTGATTATGGTTAGAGACATTTCTCAGGCTCCACCCATGCAACATCTCCTCAGGATGACCCTGAAAGGGCCATTGCTCAAATCCATTCATGTCAGGGGACAGAACTAGCCCTGATATTGGTGGCCAATGCACTGCCTGACATCAACAGTCCTGCAGTGGCACCTCAGCTCCATCACTGGAGGATGTGATTCCTGACACCCAAAAATCTTCCATCATATGCTACTACAGCTTTTATCTTCTGTGACCAGACCCTCACACTGTAGTGCTGCACACACCTATCTCTGTATTCACCACACCTGTGCAGGTGATGATGATTGTGCACTGCCCACCCTCCTGTGTGTATTAACTGATGTCTGATGCACAGTGTGGTCAGAGCATGCACTGCTGTGTATAGACTAAGTGTAAAAGCATGCGTTGTGTTATTCTTTATTGTTTGCATTGTATCATGGTACATAATTATGGAACAGATGCCACCACTTTTCCAGTGCTGCAGTGTACTGCACCCATCACTGCCTAACACATGACTCTGAACCTCCATTCTCTAACCATGTATATTCTTCCCCTTCCTGCTAGTGCTGTTGCATCAGTTACAGCCTGTGCTTGCATGGCACTGTCAGCATGCATTGCCTGTTTATGCAATACCATGTTGTGTAGCATAGCACATGCAGCAAATAGTTTCCTGCATAACCACAGCCTATATTGTAAGGTGTCACAAGTGGTGTCTATACAGTGGAATCTACCCATCACTCATTCCACAGTATTCCTTGTCTTAGTATGGCCTGTATTGTATGACAACTCTGCCATTTTATGTGGGTTGTGAATGTGGGGTGCGGGCCATCATTTCTGACGCCAACATTGTCTGTGACACACAACACTATATGTGGCATGCTCTGTCTACTGTATACCCACCGACCAAGTGACCTTGTGGTTCTATGCAAGGAGAAAAAAAATGTCCATTCCCTGATTTGGAGCTTCTTCCTTCTCTCCTGAGGAGTTGTCCCAGGTGCTATGCATCCCACCCTCAGGGTTATGTGAGGAATAGCAAAAAGGAAAAAAAAAAGGAAATGGATCTGCCAATTACACCCCTTAACATCTTGCACCAGGCCAGCTGCCCCCTTTGCCCTATCCTAGCTCCACTTCTGGCCTGTGGTAAGTTCTGCCGCAAGAAACATTGACATACGCTGAACATGTGTCATATGTGTAAACCGTGTGATCTGCCCAGGTGGTGCATAGACACATTGTAGATAATGCCATGACCATGACACACCACCTGGCAGTTCAGGGACTGATAGCTCTTCCTATTCATGTACCTCTGTCCCTTTGGACCAGGTGAGACTTAACAGCAACATGTATGAAATCTGTGGTGGCCAGGACATCAGGAAAACATGCAGTCTTATGAAATGCATTTACGGTGATGGTTCTTTCCTGTGCTATCCTTAAGAACCAGATCTTATCCTGCACATGTTGTAGCATGATGTTGAGGAACTGGTTAATTATTTAAAGACAATAGTTTGTGATATACCTACTGTGTCCCCGGAGTTCACTGGAAGGGGTTTGCAGCTAAGGTGGTCAATATTACACGTACCTTTGTGTCCCCAGGAAAGGACATCCCACACATACAAATCTGCTTATAAGTGACACAATTTGTCTATATCCTGTAGTGTGTCTCTGTTGATTCTGAGGTGATTGATTATCTGCTGGTATAACAGGTGATGATGTGTAAGTCACTAAATGTACTGTCTCTATTGATATGAAGGGATGCAAAACTGTAAACTATTTGCCAGAGATGCTGGTAGCATATGTAGATATACAAGATCCCACTGCACTTATTGAAAAGAGTAATGGAAGTTCTCTGGGGCCCTGGCCAATTTTTTCTTAGTCAGTAGGAATGCCACCTCAGGTCTCCCCTCAAAAGAGGCCATTGACTAACATAATCAACAAAAGATAAATTAAAAAATGAATAACCATACTGGTTCTAATTGTGGCTACCACACACAATGTTATGCTAGTGTTGCTGCCATGACTACTAAGATGGCTCTTGCCCTGTTCTCTGTAAATCATGATTTTCAGTCTGGCTGAGGATGGGTGCACATAGTCACCATCTGGTACATCTCTGCATCCCATTGCCATGTTGTTCTCCTATATTTGCATTCTCCATGGTGCTTATCTGCATATCTGTTGTAATGTATACGTCATTTTGCACTCAGCTATATATGCTGCATAGCATGCAGTTTTGAGCATTACTCTTCCATGCAGCAAACAGTTTCTTTGAATCACCATAGCCTGGGCATGACCACTATGAGTGTTACTGTATTCTATGCTTTGTTCTAATCATTTGTGAATTCCAACATTTACTTTGATTTGTGTCTTGTTAAATGCACTAAACCTAATGGGGTTTTTCTTATTTGGCCTCCAGTGCAGATAGGCAAACCTAGATAGTCACTTCCAGACACATAAACCAATAAAAAGTTTGGATAACACCATCTTTTCAAGGGCATAAGCAGAGTATGGGCAGCGTTGAAGAAGGTACCTATTAGTTTACAGCAGGTGTCAGAATACACTTGCAGAAGGGCTTACGATGTGAAACTGTATTCCATGAGACCATGAGACTGTGGGGATGGAAGGAATGGGGAGAAGGCAAGGCATTCAAATGGCTCACGGATAATGGTATAGATAGGGGCATGGGGGGAAGGGTTCCATAAAATGTAAAAAAAACTCAAGGGCAAGGCTCCATTATTTAAAACTAAATGCAAGCACAGCCCATGGAAATGTAAGGATGCACTTTTTCACAGGTAGAGCAGTGCAGTCATGAAATATACATCTGATCTACCTATGTGAGCAGTGGAGGATGATGATAAACAAGTATGCAATTTATTCATATAAGATGCATGCAAACTGAACAGAAGGTAAGTTTAATTTCATACAGATATGTAGCAACACTACAGTAGGGTACTACAGCTGTCTGGATATGCCCCTTTATTTAACAGCTGCTGCATTCCTGCATTTTGTTCCCAGCTATGTCTTGTTTTATCTAAATGTTGCGGAGCATCTTTTTACAGTAGTAGCTACACAGATGTGGCCCTCTTTATGCAGATCAATACTATGCACCCACTACTGAACACAAATTCTACAAGGCTACCAAAGTCATGGAATTTTTAAAAAGGGAATGCATCCCCTAGTGTTGCCATAGGAAAATGAATGTAGCTGAAATCAAACATCTCAATAAACAACCATGTCATTAGGGAAGAAAATAGGAGAAGGGATGGGCATTTAAAGGAAGGAGAAATACTTTTGGGGATGGTCTGGAAAGAATTCTTTATACAATTTATGACATTTGCTCTCTCCACTGAAGTATGAGCTGTATCATTTTGATTCAGTCAATCTCTGAAACTGTGTTAAAGCTGTAATTGTGTAGCTATGAGTCTTTCAGCACTTATGTTTACAGTCTTGAATAGAATGAACTTCCCTGGTAGCTGAGGCAAGGGACACATAGGCAAGGTTGCACCTTTACAGGTACTCTCAAAAGGTTCCTTAGTAACACAACATCATTACTGAGTCTAGTAGAAGCCCAGATCAGGTACATTTTAACTACAAGCAAGCAATAACACTCACCCAGGGGTGTCGGAGGGCTTCTACACCCCTGGAAAAACATTATTGCCACAACGCACACCCTGGAGGGGATTATTGTACTTACAAAATGGGCTGTCTGTAAAATTGTTGTGTTTCACTTATTTATTTTTTTTATTACTATATTATTTTTTAATATTTTTGATGTAAAAATAATTCCTCTGCCAAATGTTTCAAAGTTGCTGTAGTATATGTAAATGGTGTTGTAGGAAGCATTTTACATCAAAATATATAATTCTTTAAAAAATATCTAGATATTTAGCATATTTATTTGTCTCAATACTAAAATGTGTGGTTTGTTGCCAGTCATTGGAGATTGAAGTCACTAAATAATGACATACATTTGACTTCTAGACTTTATTTCCTTCAGAAAGTTCATGCTAACACAAATCCTGTTATTTAAACAACTTTGTAATTTTATGAGTTGTTGTTGTTGTCTTTCGGCTTTCCCACAGTGGATTGGCAGTAGATTTTTACATGCCGAATTGCCGGCCCTGACGCACAACCTTCAACGAAGGTACGCCCATCCATGCATGTCTCCACACAGTATACACTTCTGTTCCTATTTTTGAAGCTTTGTTCCCCCTTTATTTCAAGCTTTATCCAGATTTCTTGAGCTAAAAGGTCAAGAGGTATGCAAACCTGCTGCTGCCACTGGCCCATCGATCTCACTCTCTCTCTCTCATACACACAAACACTTGCACTTCAGAAAATGCATGTAACACAAGTCCTATCATTCAAGCAACTTTGTGATTTTTATAAGTATTTAAAATATCTTGCTATTTTGAGCAATTGTTCCCCCTTTATTTTAGGCTTTATTCAGATATTTGAGCTAAAAGATTGAGAGGTATGCAAACCTCTTTACTACTGCTGTGATTTACACAATATAGCTGAATAGATGAAAGTTTTGGCAAATTAAAGTATCAGCATTACACATTTCTTAAAGCAAGACCATTGAAACAAATTGTGCATAGTTTAAAAGTGGTTTTATTGATTTTTCCATATTGTAAGCATTTATCTTACTGTTTTTGTTAATACTGTTTTATTTTAACTCTGTTTTTTGAGGATTCTTTTTTTATCGATATTCCGTCTGTAATGGTATGTTACAAGCACGTGATTTTTGTAATTTCTTATTAATCTCAGGATTTTTTTGTTTTATATTAAATCTGATGAAGTCCGGTTATTGGTAGGGTTAAAAGTGTTAACTGATTTTATAAAACATTAATCATCTAGTGCCTCCACATTTTGGCGTTTTCCCCTTAATAAATAAATTAATGAATATTGCATTCTTATTTGCCTTCATGGTAGTCATACCTTCATTAGTTTCTAATGCAGATCAAGCACCAATGTAAGCCCACAGTGGCACAGGACATATATTGATATTGGGAGATGTACTCCACACAAATCCAGGAAAAAGAGAGATGCAAGCCCAGAATATATACTGTCTCTACGTATGCCAGGCCATAGTAGGGCATAATCTCAGTACCTATATTAGCCCCAAAGGTATTTATCTTTCAGATCCACATCATTTGTATGCATTTACAAGAAAAGAAGGTTACCTCATTGGAATAGAAATGAATATGGAACACACAGCATCTCTTCTGAGTATGAGAACTGCGTTAAATTAGCCATCCATGACATATGCTACCCCTGTAATGAGATTTATTTCTTGGAAACCATTATTTGATGTAACCATTTTATGGTTTGCTGGGTAAAGCATTTTTCATCCCCCAAACTGAGACATTATGGGGAAACCCATTCTTAAGCTATTCATATCCTGCATGGCTCCAGATACTTAGCCTTTTGTGCCTAAAAAAGAATGTCAATCCTATGGGAAAAATCTTGAAAGGTAAGGCCTTTACATAAATCTGAAAGTGGACATAGCTGTTATTTTTCCTTTTCTGCTACTAAAAAACAGAAAACTAAGAATGACTATCACAGTTTCAAGTGATGTAGAATTGAGGTTGTTGCACAGATTGTATACACCTCTAAAACGTCCTTTGGTTTATCTACAAGAAATAGCAGCTAGTTAAATCAGAATTCGGCATGGGAATTCTGTATGGGAACAGCCAGAAGATTCAGATATTAAAAATAAGCTTTTAGAAGGTGATCCTAACTACAGCTGAGATAGGCTGACAGTTGGCATGTTATAAAGAGCACCAGTGATACAGTGGGTGCCTCAGATAGGTATGTTGCTACAGCTGTTGCTAGGAAACATATTTGACTCATGGTAGCCATTACCGAGCATGAAATATTTGAGATTTTGGATACAGTCCATTCATAACAAGATTTTGTTTGTCCAAACTACTAATGGTATTGCAAATGAAAAGAAATGGAAGGGGGGGGGGGTAATGATTGCATTAAATCAGCTCTTTTATCCCATAGCTATCAGTTTTCCAGGAATTTCCAGGCATTGAAAATACCCTTCTTTAGAATACTCCGAAGCAGCAGGAAAAGTTTCAGCCCTTCTGATAAGTATTCAGGTAATTTTAATACCACATTTCCTCTTAGGACCTACCTTACCATTCTGTAATGAAGCCTTTGTCATCACACAAATGGATGGTAGCAGATATTTTCACACACTGAGGTTATACTTGCAATTTCAGGGGTTCTGCAAAATAATTTTGTAAAAAATTTATCCAGAGCTCATGACTTATGACCCTTCAGTAGTAAACACATAGCTGAGTGTACAGCAAGCTATGCAGTTGCTAAAAGAACCAATACAGTTTGTATTAATTTGCGTAAAGGACACATGATTTAATAAAGGTTTATTGTAACAACAGAAAAAGGACAAATGCATTAAAACTATTGTTGGGTCTGTCTAGACTGTATGCTAACCTAAAGAATCTATTTTCTTTACTAAGCTAGTATTCAGAAATGACATCTTTGGATATGGACACTGTTTGTCTACACTCTTCAATTTTCCAAGACAAAAAATATGAGGTTCTAGCTGATCCAGTTTTCTTTCAAGTTCTCATCTTTTTTCTTTGGAAAAAAAGTTTGTAGCCCCACTGTTTGTGTGATTGCAGTTTCAGTGTGTTTAGTTGCACCCCCCACCTAGACAAACTCTCTCAAATGAGCCATCCCTTAGCTGCAATGTTGTTCTTCTTTTGGCTTTTCCCAGTTAGGGGTCGCCACAGCGGAACTTCGGTCTGATAATGATTGGCAGTAGATTTTTACGGTGCCGAGGTGCCAGCTCAATGCCCAACCTTTAATGAAGGCACACCCATTCTACGCATGTCTTTTGAATGCCACTCGGTCATGGGGAGGACATGCAGACTCCACACAGAAGGCGCTCCAGCCGAGAATCAAACAGGAGAACCTCTTGCTGTGAGGCAACAATGCTACCGCTGCACCACTGCAGCTCATCCCTTAGTAAATCCCTTCACCAGTCATTCCCAAAAGGACCTTTTCTTAGGATCAGTTCTGCAGTCTGATACTACAGTGTTTCTTCCATTTCTTCCCCCAGACGAAAGTAATGGATATTTCTACATTTATTCATAGGTTTGCCAACAGAAGAAGACTTGTTTTCCTGTCTGCTATGTTTCATACAGCTCGCCATTAAAAGTAGCAGTTTTTCCTTCTGTCTTCCTTTTTCCAGTCTCTTTCATCTATCTCCTGCTTAAAGCCTTCAGTTATGTTACATTCTAGCAAATTTAGCAAAAATACATTCTAATACCCAGCAACCTCTCAATGAAAAAAAAAAACTATGAATGTTCTCTTCCCTTTATTCCTTCTTATAGTCATATTTTTGTTTAGCCTTTACATCCTTCTACACAGTATAAAGTACTGAAAAATGCCCTTATAGTGTTCTGCACAGAGCAATACAACCCCATCCTCCCTCAGATCAATGTGTTTCTCTATATAGCCCACCATTTTGTTTGCCTTTGCTTTCTTTCACCATTTGCATCTATTTTTAATGACACATTATTTGTGTTATACTAACCCCTAAGTCTTTTTCTCTTCTTTCTGTTTCCCTCTGTCATCTGCCTCTTATAATTAGTTTTACAGTTTTATACACCACCAAATTATGTTAAAGCTTTTGAAGTTAAAGTTTGGTTGCCATCTCTCTCTGCCACTTTATTAAGTTTTTGCAAATCCCTTTACAGAAGCACATCTCTGTTATTAACAAGTGGCCCCTGAAGAAGAGGCAAAGGGGGTAAAAAGGAAAGGCTAGTGTAGCTACATAGGAGGGTGAGTTTAATGATTAGGGCCAAAGATTGGACATAAAAATGTGGACTAGAACGTTGTGATGGTGAAGGAGGCACAGTACAATGAAGCCATCAGAAGGACAACCAAGGAGATGATGACAGCAAATCTGCAAGCTAATATACAGTTGGAAAAAGGTAAAGTTAAAAAACAAATGAGTTTTTAAGTACAGAGCAGAGATGAGGAAGGGTGAGACTGCCAGGCCCAGCTGTGCAAGGTGAGAGGGTGATCATGGAAGATTGAGAGGAAAGCAGTAGAGATATTGAATAACTACTTAAGTCTTTGGCTGTGAAAAAAAAGGGGGGGGGGTGATGCCATGCTGATACGGGTGCAGGACAGAGTGAAGATGGCAGTGGATGGACACCAAGTAGAGACAAAGATGGTACAGAAGAATAATTGCTGGTCTTAAAGGAAGATAAGGCACAAGAACACACGTGCTTAACTTTAGACTTCTCAAGAAACTGGCTCATAGTACTTGTGGACTCTCTGATGGAGATCTGCAACAGATTACTGGCCAGAGAAGAACCCAAAAGCTAGAAGATGCAAGAATGACACTCTTGTGAAAAATGGAAGGAGGTACAGCTCTATTATTCTAACTTAAGTGTTAGAAAAAAATAAGCCATGAAGATAATCCTTAGGGAAAGGGTGGATGTTTAGAGCAACAATCTCCAATACAACAATTAATATGGGATAATGGCCAAAAAAAGTTATTATTCCAGCTTGTTATAGAGGGAATTAGCAATAGACTGGTTCTACCTTGTTTTCACTGAGGTCTTTGACTTGTTTTCATACAGGCAGCTGCTATGTAAATGATAAGTCAGAGTTTGAAGAACTGGACTGCTGAATGGTTGAATAGTTGGACACAGAGGTTTGTGGAAAAACTGACAATGTCATCATTGAAGACATGACTAATGGAGGATCACAGGGGTTGTCCTTGCTCCCAATATTATCACTGTCTTTATTCAGGTTTATCTGAAGGAATAGGGAACAGGCACAGTCTTTTGGCTGATGACATAAATATAGGTACAGCAATAGAAGTGTGCAGGTGGTGGTGGTGACGAGTCTAAAGAAATATCTGCAAAGGGCAACTAAGTGGTCAATAAAGTGACAATAGAGGTTCAGTGCACATAAATGCAAAGTTTTGCACTTGGGCAACAACAGTCCTGATGTCAAGTATTGGGGAGTGGTGGAGCTCATACAGAGTGGAAAAAGTATATGGGGGTGTTGATTACTTCTGGATTGGACCAGGGGAACAGAATGAGAAAACAGTAGCAGCAGTAAACAGAATGATGTTGTGTATTTCTCACTCCACCTACGTTATTACAATTCATTTTCCTGAAGAGTACACCTTCTCTTACAGAAGTTCACACCTTGCTGGACTCTACCCAGTTTGACTTTGAGGCTATAAACAATTTCATAAATAACTTCTGGATAATATTGACTTCAGCTGCAACCCCCAGCTACACCCTGCACCTTCCTAAAATATTACAAGTGAGTAGCTCTGTTAGTTGCTGCCAAAATAATCCCCTAGCTTTGGTGCATACATTTCACCATCATTGCACTTCCCAAAGTCATTTTGTCATCTGAAGTTATGGATTGAAGGTCAGTAGCAAATGTGTTGTCTATTTGCCAAAACTCTGGAAAAAATCATTTATGATCAGATGCTAGCATACATTCTGAAGTCTGATATTTTTACTGATAAACAATGTAGTTTTAGGTCTACCTGCAGTACCCTCTTATCCATCTCCAACCTTACCAATTTAGCCTTTACAGACATGAATAATAATATGATAACTGGTGTAATTTTTTTTGGACTGAAGACGTGGTTTGAAACTAGTGTAGAGGATTCATTACTGTTTCATAAACCCAGGGAATGTAGTTTCTCTGACAATGTCACCAACTGGTTTCACAGTTATCTTCTTAACCGTATCACTGCTATTCTCTGTAACAACCCTCTCTCAATCTAGAAATGTCACAAAAGGTTTTTCACATGGTTCTGCGGTTGGTCCTTTGTTTTTCTGTCTGCTCATTAATAAACTTGCCTGTGACTGACCTCATATAGAATGTATTTTAATCACTGATTTCATTGCTGTCACCACATTAAAATCAGCTAATGTTCAACAAGGAACTGCACAACAACTTTGCAGCTGTATGGAACTGGCTTGTATGAAATACTTGTCAGCCAGCTGTCATTAGTCATCAGTCATCTGATTTATAACAGCAAAAAAAAAAATCAAAAATGCACTTTTTGAAGTATTGCCTGGCCTTCAGGCCTAGTCCTATTGTAGAGATATCACCCTCACCCTCAGTCAGTCACCATGCAGAGACATTAAATTAGTTACCCGCCAGTTAAAGGCAGACTAAGGAGCTGCCTCAGTCACCGTGCAGAGACATTAAATTAGTTACCCGCCAGTTAAAGGCAGACTAAGGAGCTGCCTTAGTCACCGTGCAGAGACATTAAATTAGTTACCCGCCAGTTAAAGGCAGACTAAGGAGCTGCCTCAGTCACCATGCAGAGACATTAAATTAGTTACCCGCCAGTTAAAGGCAGACTAAGGAGCTGCCTCAGTCACCGTGCAGAGACATTAAATTAGTTACCCACCAGTTAAAGGCAGACTAAGGAGCTGCCTCAGTCACCGTGCAGAGACATTAAATTAGTTACCCGCCAGTTAAAGGCAGACTAAGGAGCTGCCTCAGTCACCGTGCAGAGACATTACATTAGTTACCCGCCAGTTAAAGGCAGACTAAGGAGCTGCCTCAGTCACCGTGCAGAGACATTAAATTAGTTACCCGCCAGTTAAAGGCAGACTAAGGAGCTGCCTCAGTCACCATGCAGACACATTACATTAGTTATCCACCAGTTAAAGGCAGACTAAGGAGCTGCCTCAGTCACCGTGCAAAGACATTACATTAGTTATCCACCAGTTAAAGGCAGACTAAGGAGCTGCCTCAGTCACTGTGCAAAGACATTACATTAGTTATCCACCAGTTAAAGGCAGACTAAGGAGCTGCCTCAGTCACCGTGCAAAGACATTACATTAGTTATCCACCAGTTAAAGGCAGACTAAGGAGCTGCCTCAGTCACCGTGCAGAGACATTACATTAGTTATCCACCAGTTAAAGGCAGACTAAGGAGCTGCCTCAGTCACCGTGCAAAGACATTACATTAGTTATCCACCAGTTAAAGGCAGACTAAGGAGTTGCCTCAGTCACCGTGCAGAGACATTACGTTATCCACCAGTTAAAGGCAGACTAAGGAGCTGCCTCAGTCACCGTGCAAAGACATTACATTAGTTATCCACCAGTTAAAGGCAGACTAAGGAGCTGCCTCAGTCACCGTGCAAAGACATTACATTAGTTATCCACCAGTTAAAGGCAGACTAAGGAGCTGCCTCAGTCACCGTGCAGAGACATTACGTTATCCACCAGTTAAAGGCAGACTGAGAAACAACTAACCTTCTCAGATTAGAAGGGAGGAGAGCCATCGCCACTGTGATTTTGTTATCGAGACTGGAATATGCACTAACCATGATTGCACTTAACTTTAAGTACATTACTAAATTAGTTGAAATAGCTGAAAACAAAACTCTGCATTGTATTTTCCTATCACACTCTCATGAAGCCCTTCCAAACCATAACAAAAGCTAACTGGTTGAATATTGCAGGTAGGGCTACCATCTGTTCCACTTTATGCAGGATAGTCCTTATTTGGGCAGTTGTGTCCTGCATAAAACATGAAAAATAGTTGAACATCTGAAGATTTTAAGACAAAAAATATTTCCTTAATTGCATCTCGTAGTTGCATAAACTGACTTTTTGTCTAAAATAACCTAATATGATAATAAACAAAAGAAGCAACTCAAATTCTGTAAAAGTGAGCTATTATTTTGGCAACAAAGTGAAGTTGACTCCTTAGTATTGGTTCTGGATGTGGTTTGCCTAGAATATTCTGTTTCCAAAAATATGTCCATAGAAAATGCTATTCTTTCACTTACATGTATTATTGCACATATATCCAGTACACACTAGATCTTCAACTTTATATATTTTTTTTAGGATTGTATTCATATTTGCTTAAAAATCTAATAATAAACTTCAAAATGTTTATTAATACAGATGTTTTTATTGCGTCTGTGTCTTGTGGCCCATGTAGTGGTTGGAAGCAGTCCTTTGACAAGTTCACTTACCTGGTTAACAAATGTCAAACAAATAAATAAATACAATAGACTTCAGAAGCAGAGTGGCAGACTGTGTTCCAGACAACAGTGGGACAACAAAATGAACAAACAATCATAAATTTTTGGCATTTTTGTTTTACCTCAGAGATTTTACAAGTGAAATGCTTAATATGAATAGTTAAATACTGAATGTGCAGTGGCATCCTGTATGCACATCCTTGCCCATACATACACAGGCAGAAACTGCTTGTACCATGGAAAGGGGTTATTGGCCAAGATACAGTGAGAATTTGTTTGCCTTTTTGTGAATAACACCTTGGGTTATTTATTCTGAACTGGTGATAAATTCTGCATCCATACTGGATGCGTTTTTCAGTCCTGATGTCATGTGGGTGTCTGCGTGGAGTTTTACATGTTTTTCCCATAGCTATTTGGGTTTTCTCTTAACTATTCTATTTTTTTTACTCTCTCCAAAGTATGCTGGTTGATTGTCTACCCTAAATTACCCATATATGTGTTTATTTACCCATGTCTTTATGGCTCAGGTCGTAGCTGAAAAGAGTCTAATGAGCAGGACATTTTTTCTTAAATAAATACTAGGTTTATAGGTAAGTACTAGGCTAAATGCAATTTTGGGCTATTTTAAGCCTAGCCAATTTCCTCTCAAAAGTGGGAAAAAAACTTGTATCTTCTGTTTGTGAAGTAAACACCTTATCCACTTTGCTAAACCCAACACAAACTTTGGTGTGCCTTAAGAGTCAAATTAGAGAAAATGGGCTATGAAAAATCAACCTTATCCTGGAAATTTGCCCTCTTACACGTACCTCCTATAGGAATGAAGAATAATCACACGCACATTCTAGTTACAACATTTATGCTAATAAAATACTACATCACATTAAATTGGAAAGACAGGTCCAAAATAACATGGGATGGATTCAAGCAAACAGCTAGTAAACAACTCCTGGCTCATAAATATTTATGGTATTCCATGAGGAAAAAAAGGACCCAGAAGGACACTTGGAAAATGATATTTGAACTCATTCTGACATGATTGTAATGCATATTTCTGTATGCTGCATAGCTTGATATAGATGAGAACTGTATATAGGTTATCTATTGTATATAGGTTTTATGTTTGTAGGTCAGTATATTGTATGTTATTGTTTTATTCTCTGTTATATCGTTTTCTTGTCTTCATTTGGTTTTGATATAACCCTAATAAAAAGGAATTGAAAAAAAAAAAATAAATTAAATGGCATAAGGTTATTCTTTACTGGTGTCTTTTCAGTCAGTGCAATTTTAACACTGCAGCTTCTGCTTTTCACGGCTATGCCAGAACTATTTTTTTTGCATTTCTCGGACTACCCTTCCAGCAGCCACTTTGGCTGGGTTTCAAAGTATGGTTTCATACCCCTCAGTATGAGTCCATTTAAGCATCAGAACTTTCATTTTAAACCTAAATTGCTACTACTGATGAAAATTTAAGACATGCAAAAGGAAAACAATTTTTTAAAGAAGTTTCTGAATGATTTTCCAAGTTTGCTAGAGATAATGACAGATAGCCTGCCCTCTTGTGGTACTGAAGTAGAATAACATGCAATTCAATTATCAGCACACCAAATTTTAGTTTCACAAATGAGGAGTTCACTCTTTCATAAATAATGTTTGCCCCAAGTTAACAGACAAAGGCACACAAGGACTCGGATGAATTTTTAAGGACTGCTGTAGTATGGACTGTCACTGTCTGCATTTTCTAACTTAAAACTGACATATTGCTGGATTCCAAATCTTAGCCTTTCTTTCTCAATGTGATTAAAAAAACAAAACAAAACACTGTACAGTCAAATGTTTCCATGAGGCACAGAAAGCAGCTGTCAGATGTTTATCAGAAACAGATTGCAATTAATGCAAGGGCTCTGAGATACTCAGTTGACTCTGTATTGCTTTTACAGATTAAAAGCTTATTTTAAAATATTTAATAGCAAATTAGTTTTAAAGAAATTACTTTTAAAGCAGAAGAAATCAATTCACTGACTATTAATTAGTGCATAAGAAAGTATTAATATTTTGTTAAAGTGAGCTAGGTCACTGGTGTAGAAAATACTTCTCAACTGTACAGATTTTTGCAGAATATCCACATTTTTGCCTCATATTTGTAGTCTGATTTTTATAAAATTGTAGTTTTCTGGCAAATTAGTGGCAAATCATTAAAGATTGAAGTTAGAAAATAATGACAGGCATTTGAGTTTCAGACTTCATACCCTTCAGAAAATTAATGCTAATGCAAAACCTGTTATTCTATCAACTTTCTAAGTTTGTAAGAGTAATATTTAAAAATTGTCCCTATTTTGGGGCTTTTGTCCCACTTTTATTTATGGCTTTGTCCAGATCTCTTGCTCTAAGAGGTTGAGAGGTACGAGGAGGTTTACTCCCGAGTTTTGACTTTCCTGCCAGTGCAGTGACTGGATTTTGAATAACATCCTCTGCTGTCAACTTGTCAGCTTTTCCAATTCTGGCTGCCGGAGTTTTGATAATCAGCCATGGCAACACTGCCCTCTGGTGGACACTAGGGTACAACTTCTTCTCCACTCAGAAGCCTTATTCTGTCCATTACAAGACTGGGAGACATATTCTATTCACAATTACACCAGGGATCTTATTCTCTCCTTTGCTGCAATCTTCATGCATAGGAGCATGAATGCATGAGAGGCATAAATTTACAATACCTACCACCTTCCTAAATTATTTGGGAATGGGATTGTCACTGCAGTTGCAAAACATTTATAGTGAAATTCTTGTGCTTCAAGCCATTACTGATGGATTTGCTGCACAACAGCAAGTCAAATGGCATCAGAAATATTCGGTCTAGGGATGTAAAGGCAACTTAGATCTATGGGTGGGAACAGAAAATTTACCCCAGGTTTGCCCCCTGTACTACTAATGCACAGATGCAGTTCCTAAATGCTTTCAGAAAAAAAAATTCTCTTCCTAGCTTGGTCTGTGTTACAGGTTCTCCTCTTATTAGGCTTAAAAGCAGAACAGAGAACTGACTGCCTAAGAAAAAAACACTTAACTCGTCAGTCTGTGATACACTTGGCAAAGTATACAGACAGTATTAATATTAAAACTGAAATAGCCCAGTTCTACTGTGAAACAGTGATTGCCACACTCCTAATGATAGGAAACAGTGAAAATAATGCATAGATTACAGAAGGGTGATAAAATTAACCTTGTGTTTTTTTTAAGGTGCAAGTCTCCCACCCACACTGAACTTATATATAGAAATTCTATGATCATACCAATTTGAAGAAAGAAGAAATCTACCCAAAAAAGTGAATCATCATCAGTGCACACTTAGAAATCTCACTGGCAATTATTTCCTCTGGAAAACAGAGACAGAGTTCATGTTCCTCGGCACTTTTTTTCTTATGGCTACTAATGCTTGAGGAATTTCATTTTGATCATCTGTAGAGGAGCCAAATATTTACATACTGGCAATAAAAATGGTATAGCAGTGGAATAGACATATATCATGAAAAGAGTCCGGTTTTACTAGTGCTTCCATTTTATGGGAATTAACTAATTATTATTGGGCATGGCATTACAAAATTCTGCATGGAAGTGTCTTCATAAACAAAAATACCGATTGCTATGTAATAAAAAGAAAGCTTTCATTACAGCTTGATAAAAAACTGGACTATAAGAAAGCAGGTTGAAGTACATGAGGGTAAAACCGGAGAACTGAAAAAAAGATATAGAGTAATTAATTATAAATGAGGTAGAGTAATGAGTTAATCCAAACACTGTCTCTCAAGAATGCCAATGTGAGAGTGACATTAGTTTCTTAAAACGTTAGTGATACTTGATATAACACTCAGTATAATTGTTTCATGCCAGAAACTGTATTAACCCCTTTTATGTGCATCAGAAATGGAACTTGGCCCAAGGAGATTATCCTTTTCAGGAATTCAAATGTATTGTTGAATAAAAGGTAATAATAATAATAATAATAATAATAATAATAGGTGAAAGAGACTTTCATCAAATGGAACATTCATTTTTGCTGCCTTGGTTGGGTTCTGCACTGTACCACTTGAATCTTAAGGTGTTTCTACAATATTATTCCCATATGCATCTGCCATTTTTTAATCCATATATTCATTGTTTCTCCTTCTAGCTGCAGGATGTAGCAAACTACTGTAGATAAATACTGTGGATGATGTAGCTACACTAATTTCCCTGCATAACAGAGGACCTTCCACAGACCCAGGCAATTAGAGACCCATAAGTCTAACCAGCCTCATATGCAAAACCATGGAAAGACTTATCAAACTCTGAACCCATCTCAGTTTGGATTTGTCAAAGGCAGAACATGCTTACTCAGCCTGGTGGACGTTTTTGAAAAGGTCACCAAAGCAATGGGTGAAAGCAAAATGGTACATACTGTACCTCAACCTGGCCAAAGTGTCTGACACAAATCCCCACTCAGGAATAGTAGAAAAGCTAAATAGGCCAGGAATAAACTTCTATGTCACCCACTAGTTTGCCAGCCATCTCAATGATAGGATGCAGGAAATCAAAACAGGGGAAGTTACCTTCACAAAGAGACCAGTCACCAGTGAAGTTCCCCAAGGGTCTGTGCTGGGACCTCTCCTGTTTGGCATCTGTTTTTCTGACGTAAAAGCTAATACCAAAGGGCTCTGGCTGACTAAGTTTGCAGATGACTACAACCTAGGAACAATCACTGAATCCCCAAATGACTTTGCCATTATGCAGAAGGGTTTGCCCCAAATAAAATAACTGGTGCCAAAATCATGGACTGAAACTAAATGCCTAAAAATGCATTATTGTATCCTTTGGGAAGTCATCTGTCCTAGGGAATTACCACATTGACAATGCTCCTCTTAGAGCTGACCCATTTGTTCAGGATTTGGGAATGTATGTAGACAATGACCTAACTTTTAACCAACATATGTCCATTGTTGTAAGAAAGTCTTTCTATGTTGCACAGCTTGTAAACAAAGGAATTGTGTCTAAATTTAGGGATGTCATTATCCACCTTTACTCAGCTCTCATTAGGCCAGTCATTAAGTATAATGCCCCCTTTGGCATATATCTGTCCAGACACATACCCACATGCCCACAGAACTACCTTACTAAAAGGATGCAAGACTTAAACAACAGGTCCTACATGGACTGACATAAAATCCCTTCACTATACTCTGTATCCTACAGACTGCTAAGAGGTGACCACTGTCTGGAATGCAAGGCATCCTCTGACCGAATACTGATGTATTTACTGCACATCAGCAAGTCAAATGGCATTGGAAATCCTCAGAATAGGGATCTAAACCTCTTCTGCAATATCAACAGAATGGTTTGGAGGGACAGGTGTATCTTGCAGAGGATACTGCTGCTCTGGAGCAGACTCTCCATCCACATAAAACAAAGTTTATCCCTGTCCATATTCAACCGCAGCTTGGATCTATGGATTGAAAACAGAATATTTACCCCAGGATTGCCCTCTGTGCTACTAATGGACAGAGGCAGCTCCTAAATGCTTTATTTCATGCACAGTCCACCTCAAATTATCTATGTTAGGATCCCAGTTATTTTCATTAGGGGTAGTATATATCTATAGACCATGGGATGAGTAAGGCCAATGTCTAACCAAATGGGATAGGTTAAATTGAACACAAAAAGGGAAACTGGTTAGGTTTAAAATGGCCCACAAGGGCAGCTAGCCTGGTACTTAAGTATGAACCTATAAGCCTTTAAATTTAGAAATTCAGATACCATATCTTAGCATATAACAGAATCAACTAAATATGTCTAGAAGATTTTTTATCCATTAAGCTGAGCACCTGTAAAAGATACTTAATATCTTTGTTATGTAGCCAGCCTACAATGGTGGTAACATGGATCTGATTAGTGGGCTGGACGTCTGAGGTTGGGCGTGGAGTTGATTTGAGAAGATGATGACCAGCTTTCTTCTCCTGAAGAGAGATCATAGATTTCACTTTGCTTTAGAGCCGAAATTGAAATGGTGGAGGGGGTGGGGGTAGTAGCAGAAAGGCAGCATAGTAGAGAGCATAAATTGTTGGAGAAAAATATGTATTTTTTTCACACATTGATATAATGGCACTCTTGATGCTAGAGGTGGGAAGAAAATTGGATAGGACATTACTGAAAAATTAGGACCGATACTGCAGTGTGATAGCATTGAAAGTTAGAATGCAGCCTCCCACTTTATAGGAAACATATAGGGTAGTAGGTGAATGAATCCTATGAAATGAAGTCATCAGAGGAGGGAGAAACTAACAATAAAAATATATGTATGCAGTATAATGTTTATGTAATTGTATATTTGTACACAATCTGAAATGTTCAAAACATTATTCTGATTGTGATTACCGGTGCCTGAAAAATAAGCTAGATGGATTGTATATGGTCACTACCGATTAACAGAGGTTTGAATAGTTTCTTTATGGAATAGGCAAATAACCACACCTGTTAATTGTTTAATGAGAAGGAACCATGCCAAGATGTATTTTCACCATCCTGTGATGTGAGGGACATTGAAACTGTATCTGTTTTTGTCTCTGCTATCAGAAAATCTAGATTTCTAAAAGTCTTTTGTGATATAGCATAACAAGGGACCCAAGCACTGAGGAAGTTTAAAACTTGTCAGAACCTGTATTTCATGAGGCAGACTTCACTTGACCATGAACGCAGATTGCAGATCTACATAAACAATGCCTAATAATCAAATAGGTTATTAAATCAGCTGTGTTTTTGTTTTGCTAGTATATGTATTTTGCTAACAGTCATTTTTTCCAGTATGTACAGTAGTTTAAATAAACTGTTGAGATCACATGTTGTCAACTTCCATTTCAATAATGCATTCTATTTTGATATAGTATCAGCTCATATCAGTGCTTCCATTCTTATGGTACAACTATAATTCTTAAATATAGTCTTCAGCAAAGGGAAGAATCTCATACAGTTGTGGAGTAGGATGCTTAGGAGTACTATGGACTCCAAAAGCTTCAATGCTTCCAGTGTAGTAGAAAATTCACAGATGTGGCAACCATTTGAAATGTTGGCATCTGAAATATTCACCCTGGGTTTCAATAAACCCTGTGTAGACTTTGCGCAGAGCCTACACGGAGTTTACCTGTTAGAGCGACAGTGAAAGACACCTGGCAGTCCGCAATGCATATTAATGAGGTACAGCGGTTCTAAGCTAGGTTTCATGGCTTGCAACAGTGTTGCTGGCTATAAAACCTTGTAAGGTAATGCAGATAGCAATTCCCTGTGAGGCATAGCACCTATGGTATGCAAATTTGCACGGAATGCCACAATGATCACCAGGGCTTTACAAATAGTTGTCATTCTGTTAGTGCAATATGTTTGCACAGAAGAAAACTTAATGAGAGGAGAAATAAATAGTAATAGGGACATATTTGACATAGATGTCACATAGGAGTGAGTTAGAACCTCTTAAAGTGAAAAATGGGAACAAAGCCATAAAAAGGGGGAGACAAAAGGCCAGAAATAGGAACAGATTTGTTTTCATTTGCATGATGGTAAGTGGTGGACAACAGTGGCAAGCAGTGAGAAATTGCACAGGCAGTTGTGTATGGCAAATGTGAAGGCCATGTCAGTTCAGGTAGCAGAAATATACTTACAGGAGTATAGTAGACAGTATACCCGATGTCATACATTTGATAATAATGTGAAAATACATAATGGGAATTGGGACAAAAATAAAAGTGTATGCAATATGCTGTGTTTGAACCCAGGACCACGTCTATGGTAGTCCTACACTTACACCTGTCACTGCTTCCTGGGGGTCCAGTTGTCCAGTTTGTACACTGCTGCACTTCATGCAAATCAAATAAACACAGCCTAGCCTGCCATTCATTTTTCTCCATTTCCCGCAAACACTGGCCAAAAAAAAAAAAGAGGGAAAGGGATTCAATCCCAGTACCATCTGGTCCCAAAAAGGAATGTATCAATGCATTAACATGTGCTGCCATGTCAGTTAAGTAGCAGGTGTATTTCATAGATGCAAAACTAACTGTCAGACTTCAGCAATGTGGCTGGCATTTGAGCACTGCTTAGCAATGTGCAAACGTGTATCTCGCATGCGTATACACTTTGCTAACTGTTGCGCAAACCTGCTGCTTGTTTCACTATGGAAAACTACATATTATTAAGTATTACTGCTGTTTATTGTTCATTTTGTGTGTATAACATGACATTACACGTGGAAACAAAAAATGAAGGCCTTATCTCACAGTATGTCACATATTTACAATACAGCCATGTATTCCCCCCACCAAACACTGCAACCCTGGTGTCTCAGTACTTTTTCCACACATATATCACCTACACTTCAGAAAGTAGTATCAAATGGTATGTTATATGGAATGCACATCAATCTGGTAACATGCAGAACTACAACTATTGACCCATAAGCCTAACAAAACTTATCTGCAAGGCTAGGGAAGGGATCAGCATGAACCTTATCCACAGGGACATTGGTGACCTTTAACATACTTGAGTCGACCCATGTTGTGTTTGTCAAAGACAGATCTTGCCTATTGAATCTCTTGGACTTCTTTGATACTGACTCCAAAGACTTGGATGACAGATAACAGGACATACCACCTATGTTTAATTATCCTAGGCCTTTGACAAAATCCCCCATTCATGTCTCATAGTGAAAATCTACCATCTAGATATTAAGCCATACTGTACTAGCTAGCCAACTGACTCACCAACAGAACACACAGGGGAATGCACCCCCCACTAGCCACTTACCAGTGGAATACCCCAAAAATCTGTGCTGGGCCCGCAACTGTGTGGAAACTGCTTCCCTGAAGCGCAGGCAATGGTAAATGGCCTGTGGTTTACCATGTTTGCAGATGACTGTTAATTGGATGCACTCATATAGATATTACAGAATGGGCTGACAGAGACAACTGATTGGTACCAAACTCACAGACTGAACCTTACTGCAAACAATGCCTCATTGTTCCCTTTAACAATGAAGTACCCCTGCTAATTATGATATACATAGCACCCTCTCTCAGCTCAAGCTCAGTGTTGTGAGACTTGTGGACACATGGTCATAGCAATCTACACTTTCATCACTGTGTCCATAGTGGTGAGACACATTCTGCATTGCGCACCTCATACATATGAATATCACATCCAAGACCACGGAGGTCATAGCTCCGTTGTATTCCACTCTTATCAGACCACTAATTGAGTACAAGGCTCCCTTCTGATTGTACTTCATCAGACAACTGCAGCAATTGGAGAAAAAAATAGAGGTTTTTGACTGGGAGAATACACATCCTCCAAAAATCACATACATGGAAAGACTAAGAGACCTGTCACTGTACTCAGTATCCCGCAAGCTGCTGAGAAATTACCTATGCCTGACCTACAGAGAAGTTTCAGACCCTGATCTACTGGAAATGCCGGACATCTGCAAATCTAATGGGACAGAATAACTTGCATCAGGGTTCTCAACATAGCCTGTGACATAAACAGAACATACTGGGGGACAGATATATCCCTCAGCGACTCACACTCCTCTGTAATCGGATCCCACTGCACGTGTATAACCCTGTTCATGTGCAACCTTTATTACTGGTTGAATGATTGTAAAATCACCTCTGGGCTGGCACCTATGTCCCTCATAGACAGGCCAAGTTGTTGCTGCTCATAAAATCACTATGCTAAAATGACCATCTAAATATGTTTAATAAGGGTACTTGTGTTTTTACAGCGGTAGGTTTCTATTGCCTCATGTATAGTGGTAACCATGTACTCCTAAAACTTACAAATACAATATGTGAGAGATGCAACTATACAATGAATCTAGAACAAATGCTCTCTTTTTCAAGTAAGAACAAACCAGATATCAAACAGGTTGTCAGGACACACACTTCACCTCCTCAACAAACCAAGTGCACAACACATAAACCCACATATGCAGAGGCACCCATTAGAAGCTTACCAAAAGAGCAGAGGCCTCACAAATGCAAACCTTCTGCATGCATTACAGTCCCAATGGAACCCACTACACATAAAAACAAAAGTATCAGTGTCTCACCCATTAAGCCCTTAAGGTGAAACACCTCAAAACCAATGTTTTGGTCAAAGGCGAATCTATAGTGAGACACACAGATGTCCCCCTCACCAGGTTGTACAAGGAGAAAGTCATGGTCAGGTGCCAGGATCCGCAAAGCCATACACAAACTCAAGTCTCTCAATGATAAGCACAGTTACACCTCTGTCATACTCCATGTTGGAGTAAATGACTTAAAACATACCTCACTGGACTATATGAAGAGAGATATGGCTGAGCTCGCAGAATATGTGTCCCAGATAGGTATGTCCATAGCCCTAAGCAGCATTCTGCCTTCACCCAGGATGATGCCTCATTACAAACAAAAGAATTATTGACTTCAACAATTTGCTTAGCTACTGGTGTCAAGCTAGGGGGATCCAGTATTTGTCAGCCTGGGATGATATGGTTGACAGACCATGCTCCTTTGCTAGGGATGGTCTTCATCTGTCACCTCTTGCCTTTTGGTTACTGGCCAAGGTACTTGCCTCCCCATAGTGCCTTTTTTAGGCAATGTCATAACAAAATTTCTGACATAAAAATATCCTCAAAAGACAAACTCAGGGTTATGCTGCTTAATGCTAGGAGTCTAAATCAGAAACTACACTCAGTGGAGGCACTTCTTACTTGGGAAGATGTCGATGTTTGTGCAGCCACAGAGGCACGGTTTAATGCTGCACAGAGTACTCTGGCCATGAAAGGTTATAATGCCTACCACACATTCAGGCCACAAAATGAACATGAAAGAACCAAAGGAGGAGGTGTATCCATCTTCATAAAATACAAATGCACCTCAAGACTGGTTAAGTAGTGCAACTCCCTAAAGTTACTCCAGGTCCAACTAACTGGAGGAAAGACCCCACTCCAAGTCATTGTTAGCTACAGGTTCACCAACATAGGTTCATAGGTTCATAGGTTGGTACTAGGCTATCAGCCCTAGGGCCTATACAAGCCTAGCCATAACAATTCCCTGGCTATTTCTTCCCACATTATTTACTTTCCTGGACCCCTGTCTAGCAGCCATGAAAACCACACAGTATCTTCCTGGACCTACTTGAGTCATTCATAATACAGTAAAACACCCTAGGCATGGGAGACTTTAAGTATTGTTCAATCAATTGGGGTGCACATATAAGATCAAACATGCTCACTTTAAGGTTTCTGCACTTTGTAAACATGAATGCTCTGGAACAGTTAGTCCAGACCCCCACAAGGGGCTCGAATGTCCTTGACTTAGTACACATCAGCATGGGAGATCACTGCACCACTCCATGTGTGAGACATTCTCTGCTAAGGTCTGACCATAAAGCAGTCACGTTCAATGTAGAATCATACCTGACCCCCCCCCCTCCCCCAGGATCCAAAAGGTTAAAAAAATTCTCCAACTCGAACTATAACCTCCTAAGTGATGGCATGCATAGTTTCAAACCTCCTGCCACCACTGAAAGTAAAGATTCCTATATGGTGGTGTACACAAATGCTCTGTATAAACACCTTAACAAGTGTATAGATTTAGCTGTACCAGAAAGGATCAAAACTTGATCATGAAAAACAAGCCACTCCTGTGGACATCTAGCATAAATAGATTATACAACAAGAGAAAGAAAACTGATGTCCAGGAATAAGAGGGAACAGTCTCAACAGAACACCCTTCATTGCTTGAACAAGCAAATTAGAAATCTTGTAAAGCCCTCTAAAGCTAATTACAAAACTAAATTAGCATCCATAGCTAAGGATAATCACAAGGCATTCTTCAGCTATGCCTATAATGTAAAAGGGATGTCCCGGCTTCGCACCAAATTCTTAGTTGACGGTACAACTCATACTGAAATGAGGACATCACCAACCTGTTAGCAGACAGGTTTATCAAACATTTCACACCCCTGTCTCCACCAATCATACCACAATACATACCTGTCACCAGTTCTGTACCTATTATCTCCAAAGAACAGGTCATACCCGCACTTACCAAGGCCAATAACACAGCCTCTATGGGACCGGATAACATCCCAGGCTGCTTACTAAACAGTCCAAAGCAAGAGTTGACAGAACCACTGGGTACTCTCTTCAACCACAGTCTAACTACTAGCTTTGTCCCAGCAGAATAGAAAACAGCATCTGTAATCCCCTTGCACAGAGGGGGTCCCTCAACCAACCCGGGGAACTATAGACCCATAAGCCCAATCAGCCTTGTCTGTAAGACCATGGAGAGACTCATCTTGGACCTTATCAACAAGAACATTGGTGCCTGTCAAACTCTTGCCCCAACCCAGTTTGGATTTGTTAAGGGTAGATCATGCATGTTAAACCAAGTGGAATTCTTCAAGAGTGTCGCCAAAGCCCTGGATGAAGGCAAATCAGTACATACTGCCTATCCCGACTTGGCCAAAGACTTTGACACAATCCCCACTCAGGCATCATTGAGAAACTCACCCAGCTGGGGATTAACCCATACATCATTAGATGGGTAGCCAACTGGCTCACCAACAGAATGCATACAGTTTTAGTTGGGAATTCCACCTCTACCAGCAGATCTGTTGCCAGTGGTGTTACACAAGGGTCTGTGCTGGGCCTCCTATTGTTTGGAATCTATTTCTCAGGAATTCAGGCAATAACAAATGGCCTGTGGCTCACCAGGTTTGCTGATGACTGCAAGCTGTATGCAGTCATTGAATCCCCAAACAATGTCAACATACTACAAAATGGGCTTACATACATAAATGATTGTTGCCAAAGCCACAGACTTAAATTTAGCCCCAGAAAATGCAGTATTATTCCTTTCAGCAAAGGAGAAGTCCCTGCAAATTATACTATTAATAATACTGCCCTAAGTTCCAACCCAATGGTGAGAGATTTGGGAATGCAGGTTTATAGCACCCTCAACTTTGATCATGTGTCTACAGTAGTAAGGATGGCCTTTTATGTTGCACACCTCATAAGTAAGGACATAACATCCAAGACTAAGGACGTTATAACTCTACTGTACTTGGCCCTCATCAGACCAATAACAGAGTGCAATGCTTCATTTTACATGTACCTCAACAGACACCTTGAACAGCTGGAGAGAGACCTAACAGGTTTCTTACCAAGAAAATCCAGGAACTTCAACACATGATCTACGTGGACAGACTGATGGCCCTGTCACTGTACTCTGTATCATATAGACTGCTGAGAGGCAACTTGTGCCTGGTCTACAGAGCAGTCTCAAGCCCTGCCTTAATGGAAATGCTGCACCTCTGCAAATCAAATGGGACAAGACTCACTCACTCTAGGGGTCTTAACCTAGCCTGCAACATCAACAAGGCATGCTGGAGAGACAGCTATGTCTCTCAGAGATTGCCACTTCTATGAAACAAACTCACAGTTCACATGAATCTGAGCTCCTCAATGACCCTATTTAAGCATAATTTGGACAATTGGATGGGAAATTGTAAATTTATCTCAGGGGTTTCACATATGTTACTCTTAGAAAGGGGCAACCAGTTGTGATCATGGGTTCACAAATATGGACTACATATCTTGGTCTGTAAGGGAAAATGGTACAACTTGGCTAGGCTTAAAAAGGCCCTAGGGCCATTAGCCTAGTAACTTCCTATGAACCTAGGGGCTTTATGGTAGTAGCCTCGTATGAACCTATGATGCTATGAACCTATGCAGGCCTGCCAGCATCTTGTCTCACACATGGTCTGTTGATGTCATGTACTATAAGTTCAGCTGCAGTCTTGCAAAATTCAGACTTGTACTTTAGTGCTTGCATTAAGTACTCTCTTCTGTAGTCTGTGTACTTAGATAGGTAGGGGTTCTAGTCTCACTGCGGTCAACTGGGTGTGTGTGTGAGAGCTCTTCCTTGACATTGCACAGGACATTTTACACCAGCATATGTGACACTGTTATATTGTTCGCAACAGATACTGCTGATGTCATCAGCTATAATGTGTTGTCTGAGACACTCCAAGTCAGACTTGTGGTGTGGTGCTTGCATAAAATATTGAGATCTGTAGTCAGTGTAGTTAGATAGTTAGGGGTTCTATTCTCGCTACAGTCAAATGTGTGTGTGTGTGTGTGTGTGTGTGTGTGTGTGTGTGTGTGTGTGTGTGTGTGTGTGAGAGAGCTCTTGCTTGACATTACAGAGACCCTTTTACACCAGCACGTGGGACACTGTTATTACCACATTCCCAGCAGACACTGCTGATGTCATCAATTATATCAGATTTTTGGATATGCAGTCATCCCACCAGGGCATGGTCAGGCACTGTCCTGGAGGCCAGGCAGATGTCACCTCATCCTATACAAAACAGATTACAGAGAAACAGCTTTTACTCTATCCACATACATCATGGCATGGTTTGTAGGCCCTGTGTTATCTTGCTTAGAAAGCCCTGTGATCTCTCCAGCTGCTGCATGTGTCTGGTGAGGTACAAGCAAAAGAGAGCATTATAATGTATTACTGTTCTGATGAGGTATAACTACAGTGCTGTCATACAGCCCTAAGATCTGAATATGATGGCATGACATATGATGTACACCATATGTGTGTAGTGGGAGATCATTAAACTGAAAACTTAGAAAGTAATGATACACATTGCAGTTTCTGACTTCACAACCCTCACAAGAGCATTCACTATAAAGCTGTAAACTATAGATGCTATCAACTGTCTAACTTTCCAAGGCCAATATAAGTGAAAGGTACAATTACCATTCAACACCACAAATGCAGATATACTAAGCACTAAGTTAGCTATACATCCTGAGCATCAGACACAAAGCTTTTGTAAGCTTTTGTATACCTGAATCCAAAAAATAGAAAACAGGGATATATCACTTGGACAGGGTGTTCTGTGGGGGCAGGAAGCCTAGGCTGACACAAAAGATTGGTGAGTGTGTGTGAGTAAGAAAGAAAAGGCAGGCATGTGGATAAACAAACAAATGGCCAGTAAGACAAAATGAATAACTGCTGAGTGTGTCTGTAGGGCTCCTCCATGTGAAATCGGTGTGCGAGTGTCTGCATGAACACAGCAAAACTCTGTGCTGGCTCTACGTCTTGGTATGTCGGACAGGTGTCAGCCATGCATGGTAGAGGTGGCAGTTCATTGTTGATGTCCCTGGCCATATGAGCTGCCTCTGCCAGGAGTTGCACTGGCACTTCCATGCCCATTGTCTGATGCAGTGCTGCTACCTGAACATGACTGATGTCTGCTGGATGAGCTCCCTTCACGGGGATGCTCAGGACCATGACCTCGTGGCTTGCTGTGTCTGAGTATGGACAGAACCTCACTGATGGAGCAATGCAAGTACTGCCACTATGGGAGTGTGATTGGGCATGGCCATGTTGGCTGACAGCAGATGATGTGGCTGACCTATGCCCATGAGGATGCTTTTCCCCTCCCAGCACACATTCCATCCCAGCCACTGCTTGTTCCATGACAGACATTTCTCGTTCCATCACAGACACCCCTCATTCCAGTGTGTCATTCATCCGATCCAGTGAATCGGCAACATGTTGGAGGCTGTCATCCAGAACCCTGAGCATTTGTATGGAGCACCTATGGGAATGTGCCTGTGCCTTTGTGATGGACCTAAGCATATGTTAAGTGGCATGGGAAGAGACACCTGCACCAGGTGGAGGAGAGACAGACAGCCCCCTCCGAGCATCCCTATCAATCCTTCTGTGTGGCACCTTGCCCACACTTTGCTACAGCCAGAGTCAACAGGCATTGAAGCCACAGTAGCCACACTTCCCTGATCAGTCTTCTCACCCTTCACCTGTCCAATATCTGTGGCCTCAGTGGACTGGGTAGGAGTAGGCCTACTGGCTGTGTCTGATAGAAATGCAGTGGATGGCTGTATGTCAACCTCTATGTCAGATTCAACTTCTGCACTCCCAGACTGTGCCTCAGTTTGGCCACCATTATCATCAGAGTCTTCTGATACACTGACATCAGGAGGCACAGGGCCCACATGTCTACTGTCATGATCACCTGTGATAAAAAGCAAGAAGCACAGAATAAATTAATACCTGCACTACTATACTGCAATATATGCTAACAAATTAACAGTGCTGCCACTATTACAGACAGTACAGCAATACACACAACAGCCCTGAGATCAAAGTCACACACTGTAGTATTTCTTTAAATTGCTAGGCAGTACTGCCATAAAAATGTTTGGCTTACCATCTGCAGAAGACATACTCCACTGCAGTCCAGACAGTCCTAGAAGAAATTAAGCAAGAGATAAGGGCAACATTATCACAATTAGTAACAGGGGAGTAATACGTCATCCCTTTATATTTCTATTAACTATTATTTCAACAAGAAGGCTGACAACTGAAACCTAAGCTTATAAATGTCGCAATCTTCAATTCCTCCCCGCAAAAATGACGTGACACAGAATTAACTTATTCATTTCAATTGTTTTACTATACAACAGTACTCAACTGTTCATATAACAAAGCCTGCGTTGAAGCTTCTCCTGGAATGTGCTTGCAGTCTCAGAAACTGTAGCTCTGACATCCAGCACATGCTGTACTGCACTCTCCTGGGAGCTGTCTGGATCTTTGATATTGGCCAGGAACTCTTCACTGGAGATTAGTGGTGGTTCCCTAGGAGCCCCTCCCCTAGTAACCATCTGATCATGGCCCATTGCAGCTGCTCTCCTCCGTGCATATTTGATCATGTCAGTGGCCTTGTGGCACACCTGTTCATATGTCCTGCCATGTCCACCCATGGCATTTAGATCATGGACAGTCTGCTACCATATTTGCAACCTATGTGCCTTATCACCCCATCTCCTTTCCAGGAGAAAAGCACCATGTTGTTGAAACCCATCAATGATAACCTGGTTCTCAGCATTGGTGAAGCAGGGTCTCTGTGGATCGACATGCCTGGGTGGCATACTCATAGGTGTCCCAAAACTCAACAGAAGTATAGTACACATAAGTATCACATAACTACAAAATAACTGTTTCCAGATAAAACAGAAAAGGTAGCCAGACAGTATTACCCACTGGAGAAACATAAAACAGTCTAGAAATGTGAAATACTAGCAACAGGCAAGATGCAAAGCAAGGAGAGTAACAAGAGCAACATATCCCTGTTTATGCCATAACAGTAACTCATCTTTGCCCCCCCCCCCCCATAAACGAACAGACAAATGACCCATTTTGCTAACAAAACATCCAAGAAAGAACAACAGGAGCTCAATGCCAAACAGAAGTACTTTAATGAGTAATTAGTTAATTGCATTGATAAAGAGTTTTGTAACTCAAAAGCTTTGCTGTGTATTATGATTTTACTCATTAAAGTAATGTTTGGCATTGAGTTCCTGTTGCCATGTCTTGGATATCTTTGTTGCTTTATCTTTAAGAGCTCTTTGAACACCAGGACAGGTTGGTTTTGTGTGTTACTTGCTAACAAAACATATTTCAAATGCTAAAAGTGCTATCAAAGGACATGTCCCTGAAATATCTGTACTTATTTATCACACAGCATTCCAGATTTATGTATTGACAATCATGTGTACCTCTGAAATGGCTTGACAAACATGCCAATGCCATCAATGCACTTCTAACTAATGCATACAGATAAAAATGTAAAAAAGTCTTTGCTTCACATTATTATTAAATACATTCTAGCATATGCAGTATGTAGGCGACAAAATGGAAGCGTATCTTCTATTCAGTATGCTTCTGTACAGATATATCCTGAATAAAAAGTGTTTATGCAGTCTTCCAAATATATATAACTCTCCTCACCATCAGTTTGCCTAGCTACACAGTTGCTTTTTTATATGGGGTATAGATTATTAATGGATTGCAACTGTGAGTGATTACTGTTTGGGAGAAGGAAAACACAACATCACTGCAGACTGCCTTACTTCCACTTGGTGTGTCAGGTTGGAGCTAGAAAGTGTTACATGTAAATTTGGTCATGTAAGTAAGCAGCACATAATTCACAGGTTGTGTTCAGTAACATCCAAGCTGCACATTTGTTGCCAACTGCATATGATATGATTTTCACTTAATATCCTCACACATTTTAAGGCCATTGATATAGAATGGGTTACACAGTGCATGACTCAGAGTACTGGTCAGATAACTGATGAATGACCAAAAAACACAGAAAAGTAAGAAAGAGCTGTATGTATATTTGCAAGCAATAATCATACCAGGTTGTGTGATCACTAAGTGCACTACATCCAAATATAAAAAATATAATAAATGTACAAATAATAGTTTATGGTTTGATATCAGTGTACATTCTGTTGCAGTTCGTTGTGTGAAGCATGAGTTCAGTTCTTTGCTGCAAAGTTGTTTCTGTGGCAAAGAGAGCTAAGGCCATCATTTTCTTGTGTGTATGTCATACATTGATTTTCCTCATTTCAGCTGCTTGCCCTTTTTGTTTTCCTTTTTTTTTCCCTTTTCTGTCAGTTAAGCATCAGGCATGTTTCATAGATGCTAATTACAGCATAAGCATCTGAATTGCATGCTAATCAACCAAGCCAACACAGTGGCGTTATTCAACAAGCTATAAAGCAGCTATGTAGACTCCATGCTGATTTTTCCTGTGGATTTAAAAACTTTTGGAGTATAGACATGGAAAGTCTATAAGGACAGAATGTTAGGGGCTGCAGCTACTTTAATCCAGTTGTATGTGCTGCAGGCTGAAGCCAATGCTACTGCTCCTACCAATAGGCTGACGCCGAGAAGGAGAATAGTTTTCAGGCCTCATTTAACTTTTCATAGCCTACATTATGTGAAAATTGTAGAGTGCTACAGGGTGGACAGGGATACATTACAGGAACTCTGCAATCTCTGCTGCCCTCAACTCAGAGCCACAGCCAACCAAGGGAACTCATCCCAGTGGATACAAACATATTTGTATCCCTTATAATCTTAGTTACAGGTACCTTTCAGAGACCAACAGGGGACATGCTGGGGATGTCACAGGCATCAGCATCCAGGATCCTCCACCAGTTCCTGGATGATATGCTGCTACATGCCAGTGAGCACATATATTTTCCCCTAGTTCTGTTGTGAGGGCTATAAATATGCAACAGTTCTACTAGGACTACCCTGAAGTACTGGGTGCCACAGAGTGTATTCATGTAGAAATTAAGGCACCACCTTGAGAACAGGGTAGGCTATACATTAGTTGCCAACTGCATATGATATGATTTTCACTTAATATCCTCACACATTTTAAGGCCATTGATATAGAATGGGTTACACAGTGCATGACTCAGAGTACTGGTCAGATAACTGATGAATGACCAAAAAACACAGAAAAGTAAGAAAGAGCTGTATGTATATTTGCAAGCAATAATCATACCAGGTTGTGTGATCACTAAGTGCACTACATCCAAATATAAAAAATATAATAAATGTACAAATAATAGTTTATGGTTTGATATCAGTGTACATTCTGTTGCAGTTCGTTGTGTGAAGCATGAGTTCAGTTCTTTGCTGCAAAGTTGTTTCTGTGGCAAAGAGAGCTAAGGCCATCATTTTCTTGTGTGTATGTCATACATTGATTTTCCTCATTTCAGCTGCTTGCCCTTTTTGTTTTCCTTTTTTTTTCCCTTTTCTGTCAGTTAAGCATCAGGCATGTTTCATAGATGCTAATTACAGCATAAGCATCTGAATTGCATGCTAATCAACCAAGCCAACACAGTGGCGTTATTCAACAAGCTATAAAGCAGCTATGTAGACTCCATGCTGATTTTTCCTGTGGATTTAAAAACTTTTGGAGTATAGACATGGAAAGTCTATAAGGACAGAATGTTAGGGGCTGCAGCTACTTTAATCCAGTTGTATGTGCTGCAGGCTGAAGCCAATGCTACTGCTCCTACCAATAGGCTGACGCCGAGAAGGAGAATAGTTTTCAGGCCTCATTTAACTTTTCACAGCCTACATTATGTGAAAATTGTAGAGTGCTACAGGGTGGACAGGGATACATTACAGGAACTCTGCAATCTCTGCTGCCCTCAACTCAGAGCCACAGCCAACCAAGGGGAACTCATCCCAGTGGATACAAACATATTTGTATCCCTTATAATCTTAGTTACAGGTACCTTTCAGAGACCAACAGGGGACATGCTGGGGATGTCACAGGCATCAGCATCCAGGATCCTCCACCAGTTCCTGGATGATATGCTGCTACATGCCAGTGAGCACATATATTTTCCCCTAGTTCTGTTGTGAGGGCTATAAATATGCAACAGTTCTACTAGGACTACCCTGAAGTACTGGGTGCCACAGAGTGTATTCATGTAGAAATTAAGGCACCACCTTGAGAACAGGGTAGGCTATACATTAGCAGAAAGGGCTACCACTCTATCAACTGCCAAGTCATGTGTAATGCCAAGGGAATCATCTTGAACATGTGTGCTGGCAGCCCTGGCAGTTACCATGACTCACATATCTGGCACACTTCTCAACTGTACCAGATGTTTGATAGGGGTATACCCCCACAAGGGCATTTACTAGGGGATGCAGGCTATGCACTGGAACAGTGGCTGATGATACCCACCAGAAATGCACACCCACAGAAGAACACCATAATCAGGCACATGCTCAAACCAGAAATGTCATAGAGCATATGTTTCGGCTTCTGAAATCACAATTCCAGTGCCTAGATACATTTAGGGGAGCACAGCAGTACAATCCGTGGACATGTACAGAAATCTTCACAATATGCACCATGCTACACAACATAATCCTGAGGAAACAGCTGCAGTAGGATCAGCAAGGGGAAGGGGCATACATCCCACCACCAAATGCCAAGGTCACTACAGCCACAGGCAGATGAGGAGTCAGAGGGGGATCCTTCAGCTACTGTGGGTATAGGCACACATAGTGATGCCCAGTATGCATTGCATTGGCTTAAAGACAATGCATAGCACATACACTCACAACCTAGGGGCCTAATACCTTCCTCCTACTCACACACACATATAGTAACATTGACAACAGGCAACTCACACAGCATTTACCTTCCCATGTGTTGGATGCGTACTGCTTGTATCAAACAGAGTCAGCCCTGAACTAACAATGTGGCAAGTGCTGCATTTACAAGGTAAGTCTTGAACCTGGAGTGGATTGTTTAATAATATTATTGTATATCCTTGTATTTAATCAGTTGGCACAGTAAGCAAGTAAAAGGTGGGAGATTTGTACAGACATTACCTTAACATGTCACAGCAAAGACTTATATGAGTTATATCTGTCCATTAGTAAGTAGTAGGCCTCAGGCATCAAATATTCACATAGTCACACCTCTCAAAAGTATTGATGATCACTGCATGTCCTCAGTTTAAAAACATAAATTTGTACTGGAAAATAATTAAAGAGAGAAGTTCGAAAGTAATGATACACATTGCAGTTTCTGACTTCACAACCCTCATGTGATCAAACAGGCAGGATGCAAAACAAGGAGAGTAACAAGAGCAACATATCCTTGTTTATGCCATAGCAGTAACTCACTTTAGCTCCCCCTAAAATAACAGTGTACCCTAGTTTGTTCCATGCCAGTAACTCACCTTTGCTCCCCCAAAAGAATAGTCTATGCTTGTTTGTGCCATAACAGTAACTCAGCTTTGTCCCCCCCACAAAAGAACACTGTATCCTTGTATGCACCATAACAGTAACTCACCTTTGCTCCCCCCAAAAGAGCAGTCTATGCTTGTTTGCACCATCCAACCTGCCCTTCAGTTGCTGGCAAATGCATATCATATTATTCTCAGTTAATATCCTCACACATTTTAAGGCCAATGATATAAAAATGGCTTACATACTGCATGTGTCATAGTACTGGTCAGATAACTGATGAATGACCAACAAACACAGAAAGGTAAGACAGAACTGTATATTTGCAAACAATAATCATAACAGGTTGTGTGATCACTAAGTACACTATGTCCAAACATAATAATAATAAATGCACAAATAACAGTTTATGGTTTGATATCAGTGTACATCCTGTTGCAGCTGGTTGTGTGAAGAATGAGTTCAGTTCTTTGCTGCAAAGCTGTTTCTGTGGCAAAGTGGGCTAAGGCCATCATTTTCTTGTGTGTATGTCGTACATTGATTTTTCCTCAATTCAACTACTTGCCCCTTGTTTCCCTCTTTTTTCCTTTCCTGTCTTTGTTTAATTAGTATATTTTATTTATTTATTTATTTGGCCAGTATTTGTGTGATGCGGAGGGTGGCACAATCATGGGGATGGAGGAAATGAATGGAAGTTTTGGCTATGCTTATATCGTTTGCACAAAGTGCAGCAGTGCATAAACTGGCTACATGACCACCTAGGAAGCAGAGCGGACCCAGACAGTCACAAATAGAAACTGAATATGTTCAATTAATGACACTGATGTCATGTATCTAGTCCTATGGCAGCAGCTGTTAGTTGTAGGGCTGGAGTACAGATGGTCCTGCGTTCTAGTACAGGTTAGGGTGTGCAGCCTTTGTTTTACTGTTGTGACACTGCAGTTTATAGAAATGAACTGCAACATAGGCAAGTGTTTTTTCAACCTTCTTGTGGCAACAGGTGTAAGTGTAGTACTACTATACACATGGTCCTGGGTTCAAATACAGCATATTCCATACACTTTTACTTTTGTCCCAATTCCCGTTATGTATTATCATATTATTATCAAATGTATGACTGTGGGTATACTGTGTGCTATATTCCTGTAAGTATATTTCTGCTATCTGGACTGGCATGGCCTTCACATTCACTTAAGACACATATACAACTGCCTGTGTAATTTCTCACTGCTTGCCACATCATGCAAACATAGGGCAGTGTCAAGCACTGTGTTTGTGCAATGGTAAGTGAAATGCAACATTTTCCAACAGTGTGTGTACCCCCAGTAAATGTGATAACTGGAATTGGTGGGAAACCTTCAGTCTTCACTGCTCTTGATCTGTGGTAGACATGGCAGGCATTTGTAGAGAGGGTATGAAATTTAGGGCTCAGAGATAGGGTGTCCAGAAGTCTAAGACTTTTACTGGACTTTTAGTAAAACATCACAGTGCCAGACTGCTGCAGGGGGACTATTCTGGCTGCCAATATAAGTCCGAAGCTAGAGGTAGCTTGACCTGGGCTGTATCCAATGCCACCTGTATCCATGCACTGGTGACCAATGTAGATACTCACTTTAGTGACCTATGTCACAGGAAGAGGAATACCCTTGATGCTTGGATTGATGAATATTGGTCTGCAGACATCCCACAAATGTGCAAGTATCAACTACAGAGAGTACTTGTGAGGCTTAAAAGCTGACTGGTATTCATAATGGTATTCTGTTCTGTTTTTTCCGCAGCTGCCATGGAAAGGGAGGTCAATGTTAGGACCCATGGTGCTAGATTGGTGAGGATGAGGGAGGCATGTGGTATGTATGCAGCATAAGGGTAGTGTTATTGTAGCATTAAAAGTTAAAGATAGCTTGTTTGGTATTTTATACAGTTGTATCAAATTGCGCATGCATATCTCAACTGTAAAAGCAAGTATGCATGTATTAGTCTGTAGCACAAACCAAGAGTGCAATATTAGACTTTAGTCATTGGTTGTTGGTTCAACTACCACACTTCCCCAATATACAATACTGTTACTTTTTCAATCATGTGTAACTTAAAGGTTTAAAGCAAAAGCTCGATACCAGTGGCACACATGGCCTACTGTAATCTGTATAACTGGAACATGCATATGTGCAATATATGCACATGTAAAGGAGTACTTGCTGAAATCTGTAGTATAGTGTGCATCTGTTAGGAGCTGGTTGTCTTAAAAGTAAATGTTATCTGTTAGGGGGTGATAGTCTTAAGAGTAAAGGTTAAGCTAATAGAGTCAAATAATTGTATGAATGCATTGTATGTCACATATGGAGGCACTAATCTTATCTTTTTTTTCTCTCTCACCCCAACCCGTATCTCTCTTTATTTATATATTTATTTTTTTTTATTTTTTTGTTTTATTTTATGTGTCATCATAATGTGTCCATGTCATCCATGTGTACCACATCATGAAATGCTCCACAGCACAGTGGGGTAGGCCTGCCCCACAGGATCTACCTATCCCCACTCCATCAGCTATGACACCATTGTCCAGCACATCTGAACCAACCTTGCAGCACCCCCTCTGCTGCCCCTGCTCTACCTTCCCCCTCAGGTAGTCCTCGTTCCCTCTGGGAGCAGTGGCAGATGTTGTAAGTTTATCATCCACACCAAGTTGAGAGGGATGGTGTGTAGAGTTGTGCACTGCACTATTGCTTCACCTCTATGCTAGCTGGAGAGGCTGCTCTCCATCATTATACATAGTAGCAGGAAGAGGAGAAGGAGACATTAAATTTTCCAGCCACTGCCTGAGTGAGGTGACAGTGATGACAGTCTGTGAGTGAGGACTTGATTCTCACTGTCACCCAACTTGATCACCATGGGTCCTGGATGTCCCCACCCTCACCCCATCCATGGTGTCCACCAACCTCTTGTGTTCATCACTGTTCCTGTCTCTTGTCTTGTTTGTCTTGTCGATCTGCAATTGCTTCCTCACCTACCCAACGTACCACAGACATACCTACATCCCTTCACCAACATGCCTGTCTTTCTCTCTCTCAAAAAAAAAAAAGGGGCACCTTTCCCACAAAAATAAATCATCCCATACATAGCTCTCCATTTCCCACGTCTTCTTGACACACTTGATTCATTCCAATTGGCTATACAGCATGATCTGTTGTGGTCACTCCTCTCTCTATTGGTGACTGTCCAAATTCACCTAATATTCTGCATATATTATCAGTTTTTACTGTTGAAAAAATTGCTAGCTATGTTTTTCTTACCTCCCTCCTGCACATTCCTGTATTGCTTTCCATTTGTTCTTCCCCTTGCTTGCTCCCCATCTCACCACTGTCCTATCTTCCCCATTTCTTTTCTTTAATGCATTATTGCATGGTGATGCACATCATGTAATAACGTGCAGCAATGGTAATACAAAAGTAGTTAAAACTATTAAATACAGTTGTATTCAAACCTAGTACCATCTGATTCCAAAAAAGGAATGTATCACTGCATTAACTTCATTAACACGTGCTGTTACAGAGTCAGTTAAGTAACAGGTGTATTCCAGAGACTCAGTACTAACGGTCAGACTTTAGCAATGATGACACTGGATTATTTACATGACATACCTTATGTACTGGTCATTCTTTATGTCTCCCTGTTGCCTGCTGTGCAATGCCATGCAAATGAGATAAGCACACCCAAACCTTCCATTCATTCCTCCATTTCCCGTGATTGGGCTAAGTGCCGCATTGCACAAGCAATGGCCAAAAATAATAAAATAATAATAAAAAATTGACAGAGAAAACACAATTTGGCAACAAATGAAGAGGAGGTTGGATATTAATGAAACAGAACCTGTGAATTTTGCTCTGCTTGCTTGCATTTCCCACCTTGATAGACATACATGTAACACTTTCTAAGTCTAACCTCACACACCCACCTGATGTAATCATTTCACAGTTGCCATCCATTAAACACAAACACTGAGGGAGTGCCTGCACTATGTTTACATGTGCTACACATAGCCAAGGATTTGGGATTCAGCAGTTCTATTGAGTTTACACCTTGTTTGCATCTTCACCATGCTGACAGCCCTGAATCTATACCAGATGGCATCTGTGTGGCTAGGGAAAATGAAAGGGAGCTGAATTGTTTATGTGTTCAACACAGAAGAGAGGATGTTACTTTAATATATATCTGCAAAGAGGACTACTGATTCTGAGAAGATATGTCTGCATTCCATCAGCTACATACTGCATATGCTGACCTGACATGTAACTATGAATAGTTTCTTTAATGATTTTATATTTATTTTGATCAGCACACGCTTTTACACTTTTATCTGTCTGCATTAGTTACAAGTGTACTGATGGCATGGGCAAGTTTGTCAGGGCATTTCACAGGTATATATAGGTTCATAGATAGGTCCTAGGCTATCGGCCCAAGGGCCTAAATAAGTCTAGCCAACAAGATTCCCTGGCTTACACCACCCAAGAAAGTTATTTTCCTGTGCCCCTGTCAAGCAGAGCCACAGAAGTGATCCGCGGGGTGTATTTCCTATTTCCCATCCACTCATCAAGATTTTTTTGAAGAGTGCTAATGAGGAACTTTGCTTGACATAGATGGGTAGCTTGTTCCAGAGTATGGGAAGTCTCTAGGACAGGAATCTATCCCTCCAGCATGTCCTGTTTATTGTGGTGACCAGGTTTAGGTCCCTAGAGCATGTAGCTCGGATGGATTGGGATTTCTTTAGGTGTAGCATGTCCAACAGATCTGGGTTTGACATAGCTTTATATGTTGGGCAGAGATCACCTCAGAGTAGGCGATATGCTACCGAGTAAAGCTGGAGTTTTTTGAGACGGTCAGTGTAGGGCAACTGTTTGAGGCCAGTAATCTTCTTTGTGAGGTACTTCTGTGGCCTTTCCAGCTGCTGCAGACGTCTTGTAAGGTACATTCCAAAAGGGGTGTTGTACTCTATAACGGGTCTAATGAGTGTCAAGTAGAGGGGAACAATGACCTCATTTTTTTCTGTATGAGAACCCTTTTTGTGATGAGGTGTGCCACATAAAAGGATTTCCTGACTACTGTGGTGATGTGATTATCAAAGGAGAGACTACTGTCCACCTGGTTCCCAAGGTCTCTTATCACACATTCAGTGTTAAGTTGACTGCCGCCTATGTGGTAGTTCATGGGTACAGTGTTTTTGCCAAAGGGGATGACAGTGCACTTTTTGGCACTGAGGCCATGGTTCTGACACCATGCATCTGTCTCAGTGAGGCCCTTCTTAGGATGTCCACATCATTTGGGGACTCAACTATGGCTCCTAGTTTGTGGTCATCTGTGAACTTCATTAGCTAAAGGCCTTCTGTGTTAGCCTGTACTTCAGAGAAGTAGATACCAAACAGGAGAGGTCCCAGGACTGAATCCTGTGGTACTCCACTTGTCACTGGTTTGAAGTCAGATTTGGAGTCTGCAACTTTTACAGTGTGGGTTCTGTCAGTGAGCCAGTTGGCAACCCATCTTGTGATGTAGGGATTTATACCTAGTTTAGTAAGTTTAGCTATAATTCCAGAATGGGGGATGGGGTCAAAAGCCTTGGCGATGTCAAGATAGGCTGTGTGAACCAACTTTCCCTCGTCTACGGCTTTGGTGACTGCCTCAAAGAAGTCAATAAGGTTCAGGAGGCATGATCTGCCTTTCACAAACCTGAACTGGGTGGGGTCCAGAGTTTGGAGGTTACCAATGTCTTTGTTTATGAGTTCCATGATGATACATTCCATAGCCTTATAGACCAGACTCGTCAGGCTAATAGGGCGATAGTTCCCGAGGTCAGTGGTGGCTTCCCCTTTGTAGAGTGGGATAACTATTGCTGTGCACCATTCAAGTGGGCACAAAGCCTGATGTGAGGCTATGATTGAACATGGTGTTTATGTGGGGAGCCAGTTCTTTCTGAAGTTTGTGTAAAACGCAGCCTGGGATGTTGTCTGGTCCCGTGGATGCTGTGTTTTTGGCTTTAGAGAGTGCAGCTTTTACCTGCGTAATTGTGATTACAGGGACTCTGCATTCTTCCTGTATAGATATGGGTCCTTTAGGGGCTGAGATGATTGACAATACTTTCACATGGAATATTCTGTATTAAATTTGTAGACATGTTTCAGAGACAGGTCATTTTGTAGCACTTTTAACATTTTAGTGATGATTTCTTAGCCAAATGTGTCATTTGCCTGTTCCTTGGTGGAAGTTGCATTGCCTAAGAAACTGTGCAGTAGTGTTTGAACTAGAATGGCCTAGCTGGAGTCAGCTTTAGTTTAAAGACAGGGAAGGGGGTGTTGTTACTGCAGATGAGGTATCATTAACCTTTTCTGGAAAATATTTTGTGAGTCTTTGTGTGCAAAATAATCTTGGAGAAGTTTCTGTTACTGTTGGAAACAGTGCAGTGGAGGGCACTGGGTTCAGACTAAGTTAGGCAAAATCCTGGGAAACCAGAGATTATAACTTTGATCTACAGCTGTTCAATATAAAGTATATTAAAGTGTGGCAGGTGTGGACTATTACCTGAAGCAGCAGCACCCATTATGCTTTTAAAGCCATTCGCCTCTCACATACTTGGTGGTCAGTGGTGTAGATTTTGAGGCCACGGCCTCTGACTGTCACATATTAAACTAGATCCCAGTGGTGGTTTAAAGGTTTTTATCATGACGGCTATCACAGATGCCTCAACTCCCAGTCGTGTTCTTTTCCTACCATCATTCTTAACACTGCTGGAGGTGATCAGTCCTTTATCAACCCCAAGTTTACAGTACAATAAGACTTGACATCTAACAATTTTAAAGAAAACTGCAGACTTATCTCACTTTGTGTAACTTTGGTAAAATAAAAAGAAAGCCACAAGTGATGATGGAGCACTATATCACACAAAATGAACTTTAATCCACTGGTTTAATGCTTTCAGCCCAAGAATTAGGCCTTCATCAGAACAAAGTGTTAAAAATTTGTCTCATTTTTATACCATTCTCAATACACATCACACCAATCAAATCTCATTTTACTTAAACTTAATGTAAAAACTATTTAAAATGTGTTTAAATAAAAATACATTTTAAATAAAGCATACATTTCTAACAAACATATAAACTATTTACATTTGTTATAATAAGCTTTTCTTTTCAACACAGCTTTATACTTGACACCATTGTTAAGCCCTGGTGCCCTGCATGCATCTAATAAAACCTACCATTTAAACTCTCTAAAATACAATTTGGATGTAAAATGGGTCCCTAAGGGTCTGCAGGTACACAACACTCCTAATGGTATTTTTAGCAACACTTTTCTTAACAAATGGCATAAGATCTGTGAGGACACAGGTTTGGCATTCCTAAAAGTGCTTAAGGATCACCACGAAGAAGAGGAGCGCAAACTTGCTAAGTGGATCAATGGACTCACAGACAAACTTAGTTTAGCTGCCTTACCAAAAGAAATTGATGATGTTGCAAGGCGAATACAGTCTAAAGTTGATGCCTTAGACAATTCTTTGAGACAAAAGACGGAGAAGAAAGAAGACAGGAATCGCAGGCTGTACAAAGAAAGGAAATGCCATTCCACCTTAAAACTGGCAGAATCAGCAAGCAACACCTCCAGTGAGCTGACGTGATTGCAGAACGTTGCAAGAGGGGAGGAAGAAGCTGTTAGAGAGAATAGAGGCTTTCACCATCAAGAAAGTAGAAGATTTTCCAAGCCTTTTTTATCTCCTTGGTGCTCAAAGCGTCTGCAGGAGAAAAAAAAAACAGTGCAACATGGCGAATGGGAGACTGCGACATCAGGGAAGCAAAATGTCCCACCGAGGAGGAATTTGAACTGTTACAACAATCCGACAGTGATGCAGGTAGCTGAAAATATTAATTAAGCCAGTGTTTACCCTTTGTTTTGCAGAGGGAAGAATCAAGAATGGCATCAAACATACAGGTAATGCCTATGGATTTGAAAATATACGACTTGTCAAAGAGGGTTTTCACAGAAGCAGAGACTAACTTACTAAAAAAAGTTTTAATTTTGTGCCCTCCAGAAGAGCGGACATTGTGGACACTGTTGTTAAGTTAAAAGTATATACCAGAAAACTGAACTTAAAGTTGTTAATGAGGAATCAAGAAGGTAAGCCAAAGGGTGACTTTGTTACACCTACCACTTTTAACCCACCCCTGCAGCCTGTATTAAACGCATTTGAGGAATTGTGTGAAACAGAATTAGGGATTTGTTAAACAAAAGAAGCAAGAGAAAATTTTATAATATGGTAGTAGAACAGCAAATGATTTTCAACTCCATTAAGGATGATATTTCCATTAGGGTGATGCATGCAGACAAAGGGGGTTCAATGGTCATAGTAAATTCTAATGATTATGTGAAGGGAATGCAATTATTATTAGCAGATGAAACTGCATATAAAAAATTTCCAAATGTGATGTCCTAAAAGCATATAAAAGAATAGACTCTTGGCTTTTTGAAGCCTTATCAGAAGGTTTGATTTCTAGGAACGTGTATGAGTTTTTTGTAGTAGACAAACCCAGGATAGGACACCTTTTTGGAATTCCAAAGATACACAAGGATGGGCACTGTCCCCCTTACAGGCCCATAGTTTCTTCACCAGCATCGAAGTTAGAGCCATGTTCCAAGTTTATAGATAGAACTTTGCTTGAGATAGTGCAGAAGACAGACTCCTTTATTAGGGATTCTTTTGATTTTTTAAGTAAAATCAATAAAATTAAGGTTGAAGCTGGTGATTTGCCGGTGACAGTTAATGTGGCATCTTTATACACCTGCATTCCTCATGACGTGGGGTTAGAGTGGGTTGAGAGTTTGTTAATCAACAGTGGAGAATATGAATTAGAAGAGTGCAGGTTCATGTTGGAATGTATGGATAATATTCTTTCATACAATTACTTCATGTTTGGCAACGAACATTTTTTGCAAATGAAGGGGGTGGCGATGGGTGCCAGGATGGCTCCCAATTATGCCAACTTAGTTCTGGTTTACTGGAAAAACAACATTATGTCCAAGTTTACCAACAGACAGAAAATTGTGAGTCATTATCGTTTTATTGATGATTTGTTTTTTATTTGTAGAGGCACACAAACTGAGCTCTTACAGTTCATTGAAGACATAAACAGTAGCACCTCCTTTTTGCATTTTACTGGTAGCTGGGACAATGGTAAGATATGTTTCTTAGATTTAGAAGTTATTAAAGAGGAATGTAAATATTTTTGGCGTCCTGCATCAGTTATAAGAATGTGACAAGCAATGGTCTTTTGAGTTACTCTAGTATGCATCCCACTTACGTGAAATATAACATTATAAAGGGCAGTTAGTAAGGCTTAAGAGACTTACAAGCGATGAAGCACAGTTAGATCTGTTGGTGCAGAATTGCATTCTAGATTTAAAAACAGAGGGTAACCTTCTAAAATAGTCCAAGACATTATTAGTACAAGTGAAAAGGAGGGGCTTAGTGGAAACACACAAAACAAGAAGGATTGGGTAACGTCCATGTTGTTAACCTTTACCTTAGACAGTAAAGAAATTAAAAACATAGTGTCCAACAACTGGAGAATATTAGTTTCAAATAGTGATCTTCAGATGGTAGTAGGAGAAGCCCCCCATGTTTGTTAACACAAGAGGAAAGAATTTCAAAAGAAATGTTAGAAAGTGGACAAAGAAAAAGCCTCAAGGCAACATAGGTACTTTTAAATGTAAAAGTTGCAATTTTTGTAAATACATTTCAGAGGGAGCAGATTTTAATGTTGCAACTCAGAGCAAGATGTAGCATGTTCCAGGCATTTTTAATTATAAATCTACATTTGTGGTATACATGGCAAAATGCTCCACTTGTTCTTCATTCTATATTGGGAAAACCAATAGGCAACTTAAAAACAGAATGTATGAACACTATTATGCCATCAAAAATAAAAATTTAGATAATGCTCTTTACAAGCACACTTTAAACTGTGTGAGTAGCAACAACAGTGTTAAGTTTCTTTTTACAGTTATAGATCATGTTACATTGGGCTTTAATGGAGACAGAGATGGGGAACTAGATATTAGACAGTTTAAATGGCAGGTTTTATTAGATGCATGCAGGGCACCAGGGATTAACATTGGTGTCAACTATAAAGCTGTGTTGAAAAGAAAAGCTTATTATAACAAATGTAAATAGTTTATATGTTTGTTAGAAATGCATGCTTTATTTAAAATGCATTTTTATTTAAACACATTTTAAATAGTTTTTACATTAAGTTTAAGTAGAATTAGATTTGATTGGTGTGATGTGTATTGATGATGGTATAAAATGAGACAGTTTTTTACACTTTGTTCTGATGAAGGCCTAATTCTTGGGCTGAAAGTGCTAAACCAGTGGATTAAAGTTCATTTTGTGTGATATAGTGCTCCATCATCACTTGTGGTTTTCTTTTTATTTTACCAAAGTTACACAAAGTGTGAGACAAGTCTGCAGTTTTCTTTGAACTTTTTCTGTTACTTGCAAGATGTCTCAGATTGGAGCACCACAAGAGGGAGACAGTTTGCTGACTGTGACCATTCATTCATTTCCTTTGGATTCACAAGCTGCTGACAAAGCTGTGGATGTAGAGCTGCCATTCCGTCCAGATGAACAGAATTGCGACTACTGTCCACCTGTGTCCCAAGGTCTCTTATCACACTTTCGGTGTTAAGTATGCTACCGCCTATGCTGTAGTTCATGGGTACAGAGTTTTTACCAAAGGGGATGACAATGCACTTTTTGGCATTGAGCTTGAGGCCATGGCTTTGACACCAGGCATCTGTCTCAGTGAGGCCCTTTTGTAGGATGTCCACATCGTTAGGAGTTTCGATTATGGCTCCTAGTTTGCAGTCATCTGTGAACTTCGTTAGCCAAAGACCTTCTGTGTTAGCTTGTATTTCAGAGAAGTACATACCAAACAGGAGGGGACCCAGGACTGAACCCTGTGGTACTCCACTTGTTACTGGTCTGAAGTCGGATTTGGAGTCTGCTACTTTCACAGTGTGGATTCTGTCAGTGAGCCACTTGGCAACCCATCTTGGAACATAGGGATTTATACCTAGTTTAGTGAGTTTATCTATAATTCCAGAGTGGGGGATGGTATCAAATGCCTTGGCAAGATCTAGATAGACTGTGTGAACCACCTTACCCTTGTCAACGGCTTTGGTGACTGCTTCAAAGAAGTCTATCAGGTTTAAGAGACATGATCTGCCTTTTACAAACCTGAATTGGGTAAGGTCCAGAGGTTGGAGATTACCAATGTCTTTGTTTATAAGTTCCATGATAATACGTTCCATGGCCTTTTAGACCAGGGTTGTCAGGCTAATGGGGCAGTAGTTCCCAGGGTCCGTGGTAGCTCCCCCCTTGTGGAGTGGGATAACCATCGCTGTGCGCCATTCAGCAGACACAAAGCCTGAGGTGAGGCTATGACTGAACATGGTACTTAGGTGGGGTGCCAGTTCGTTCTATAGTTCATTTAGAACGCAGCCTGGGATGTTGTCTGGTCCCATGGATGCTGTGTTCTTGGCTTTGGAGAGTGTGGTTTTTACCTGTGCAGCCGTGATTACAGGAACTTTGCATTCTTCCAGTATAGAGATGGGCTCTTTAGGGGGTGAGAGGGGGGTAAGGTTAGCACTGAACCTATCTGCCAAGATGTTGGCAATATCAGTTGGGTCTGTATATTTAGTGCCATTGTGCTGTAACTCAGAGCAGATCTGAGTGTTGCCATTGAGATTCTTGACATAGCTATAGAATGCTTTGTGGCTGTCTTTAGAATCAGTGGCGATTTTGTTTTCATAACTAGCTTTGGAGGATTTTATCAGGGATCGCAGCTTCTTACTGAGGCTGACCAGGGAGCTCCTCCCTTTTGCAACAGTTTCTTCCTTCTGTTGTACCGTTTGTTTATGGCAGGGGACCACCAGATTGGCTTCCTTTTTTTGGAGGATAGCATCTTGGTTCTGTTTGGGATAGCACGATCCATGCACTCATGTAAGTGCTTATAAAGTGCAATTGTGTAGGATTCAGTAGTCGTAACTGTATTGTCCATCTGCATGGGTGTCATGAAGTTCACCACTTCTGTCTTAAGAAGCATGAAGTTGGCTTTGGAGAAATTTTTTACCATGGTTTCCTTAATGTGGGGTTGGTGCAGGATGTGGATATCTAGGGTAATTAGCTTATGGTCGGATCGGACCAATGAGACGTTGACTTCAGGTGTGGAACACCAGTCCCTCATGTTGGTAATGACTAGATCTAGGATATTGTTGCCCCTGGTGGGGGTGTGGATAAATTGATCCAGGGCATTGGAGTTTATTAATTCCAGAAAGTGTTGAGCAAAGGAGTTGGTACATGAGTAGCTTTCCCAGTTAATGGTGGGGTAGTTGAAATTGCCCATTATTAGGGTGTTTGGTTGAACCCTAATATTTTCCAATACATCAAGAAAAGAGGAGTGGGAATCCTGGGGCATGGTGGGTGATCTGTAGCAAGCTACAATTTGGATTGCTGTTTTGCCCAGAGTTAGTTGCACTTGGATAACCTCGGCTGCATTATGCTGAGCAACTAGCCTGGAGGTGTGAATATCCTTAACGAATATGGACACACCTCCACCTTTGGTGTTCTGGTCCAGGTTACATGGCCGAAAAGTGTGGTATAAGTTATAGCCTGGTAGTGCAGGGGTGCTCTCTGGAGCCTTGAACCAGGTTTATATGTTTGTTAGAAATGTATGCTTTATTTAAAATGCATTTTATTTAAACACATTTTAAATACTTTTTATATTAAGTTTAAGTAAAATGAGATTTGATTGGTGTGATGTGTATTGATGATGGTATAAAAATGAGACAGTTTTTTAACACTTTGTTCTGATGAAGGCCTAATTCTTGGGCTGAAAGCACTAAACTAGTGGATTAAAGTTAATTTTGTGTAATATAGTGCTCCATCATCACTTGTGGTTTTCTTTTTAATCTAACAATTTTATGTAGACCTAAACATCCCTTTGTTATCATCTTTGACATTCTAATAAGTAGTGTTTGTCAGGTAAGAAAGAATGTATTTTATGTTCTTGATATAGAGTAGGAAATTTGACAGGTAAAACTTGAAAATGTGATTTCTAAGCAATGTACTTTTAATTTATCTTTGGGAAGGTAAAGATTTATAAGACTTAAATACCATTCAGTTAGAAATGGGTGTTTAGAGAGGTATTGCACAGCTAATCATGGGGCTTGATGTTGTCAATATAATTGATAATATACAGGTATGGGTCCAAACCAAGGGACAACATAATGTGAGTTTGACTGAATTTCTGAAAACACTTAGAATAAGGGTTACAGACACAGTGTGTGTGTGTGTGTGTGTGTGTGTGTGTGTGTGTGTGTGTGTGTGTGTGTGTGTGTGTGTGTGTGTGTGTTTGTGTGTGTGTATATATATATATATATATATATATATATATATATATAGAGGGAGAGAGAGAGAAAGAGAGAGCGATATGTACACATGCACATATGAGTGTGTCATATCTAGCAGCTAAAATACTGAAACTCAAAATACTAAAAATATATATATATATATATTTATATTTATTTATCCTTTGTTGACCTGGTTAGTCCCACTAGGCTACTGGTCACTTTGCCAGGGAGACCTGAGGTGGTATATGCTACTAGGAGAAATTTGTCCAGGAACTTCCCTTACTTGTCATTGTTGTGAATTGGACCCATTTTGGAGGAGCACTTACTGTTTCCATTCCAGGTGCAGATGAAGCCCAAAGAAACAGGAAGGCAGTTGCATAAAGAAGGATATGATGGAGCGGTGAAAGAAATGGAGGAGAAAGCAAATATCGAGACCTGAGAATGCATGTAGGATTTTAAGGAAATGTTTCAAAGAAACTTGTTTGATAGAGATGTGTCAGCAAATGATGGATGTATAATTACAACCCTCCTGTCAGGAGGCTTGCACAATGATTTACTTAAAGAAATGGTGCTGCAGAGTGAGCCAGAAAATGAAGGAGTTGTTTCCTGGGGGGAAATTATAATACAAAAGGAGAATGCAGAGCCTTCCTGAAGAACAGTGGTGAGATGAAAAACAAAATATATGCAGAGAAAGTAAAAGAAGGCAAAAGTGGAGTAGCAGAAAGGGCATAAGAAACTGAAAATAAAAGCATGTGGTAAGGATTCAAAGTAAAGAAGACAAAGAAATGGACAGGTATGAAGTGTGGGACAATTTAATAGCTCATTTGGGTGTAAAAGCACATGAGGTAAGAACATTTATTTTTATTAACAATGATACATTTTGTGACATTATATCCGAGATTTTTCAGTGTAAATTTTGTACTTGCAGACTGTTAAAAAAAGAAAGACTGCAACCCATGGAATCTGTATGTGATAAAAGCATTTAACAGGTAAACAAAAAAGACAATTCATGTAGAATTTTAAACAGAGGTAGAAAGAGAGACTTCGAAAAGACATTTGAAAACTTTATGGAAAGAAGTACTGGACATTGCAAAAGTTTATTACAAATGGGATTTATGGATTGGTGGCTGTAATTGTAGTATTGTGCTAAAAACAGAAAAAATATATACATATGCTAAGCATGATAAATTTGGAGGACAATAGTCGTGTTGTAAAAACACTGGAGACACCCAAATCATGTTATTTTTTTGTGGAAAAGAAGGACATTTGATAAGTAACTATGGCAAAAGAAAATGTTATAAATGTTATATTTGTGGGGAAATGAGACATGATTCAAAAAATGTAAATTTAACTGCTATAAATGTAATAAAATTGGACATTTATGGATGGAGTGCAAAAATGAAAATAAGAGTAAGGAAAAGGAAAAAGAAACAGAATAAAATGAACAGTAAGAAGAAATTTTAGAAGTAGTAGAAATAGAAGCAAAACTAGATGAGATAAAAAATAATAAAAAGAACGTAGAAAAAAGATTCTGAAATAAGCGATGAATTGGGAAGTAGTAAAAGAAAAAAAATCCATTGGTAAAAGTGTAAAAACAGAAAAAGAAAATTTAGAGGAATAAGCACAAAAGAAAAAAAGGAAATGGATAAAAAAATGCAGCTAATGATTGGGGGTTGGTATAATGGTTGGGGTGTTTGACTCGCAAGCACTGGGTGAGTGCTTGATTCTCACATTTAGGAAGGAAATTGGCTAGGCTTGGAATGGCCTTTTAAGGAAACTGGCCTAGTAATTAGTTCTGAACTTATGAAACCATGAATCTAAGGAAAAGGGAAAGTGAAAATTTTAGAGTGCTTTCTGTAAATGTGAATAGTATTAAGAATATAGTAAGAAGAATAGGAATTTTGGACAGGTGTAATACATGTGATGTAGATGTAATTATATTAGAAGACACAAGATTTGTCATAAATGAAGAAAGATTACAGAGAAACTATGGGGAGGAACGATATTCTGGAATTTGAGAAATGAGAGATGTTCTGAAATAGCTGTATTCTGTAGAAATACAGTAAAGATATTAGATGTAACTTTAGCAAAAATTGGAAGATCAAATATCGTAGATTTAAAATGGAAAGAACAAGTATATAGAATTATAACATTATATGCTTATACTAATTGCAAAGAAAGGGAAAGCGTATTTTATTAGATTTTAGACTATGTAGTGATAAATATGAATAGTATAATAACAGGAGACTTTAATTGTGATTTAAGAGGCAAGTACAGGAAGAAAGGAAATGATATAAGAAAAATGGTAGAAGGTATAAGATGTGGTAAGTTAAAACTTTGGGACAGAAATTAATGGACTTACAAAATGGGTACATATAGAACTGACATAGATTGTTTTATAGTATCAGAAGGTCTAGTAATAGGAGAAGGATTGGTAGTTGAGACAGGATTTTCTGATCATCTTCAGTATGACTAGAGATAAAACAAAACAAGGGAGATATAGAAATAGACAAAAGGAAAAAAGGATAAATAAGAAAAAAATGGAATGAAGAAGGAAAGAGATTAGTAATACAGTTATGGAAACATCTTAGTACTATGAGAACATGTTATAAACATTGGTCTGAATGGTGGATGATATTTAAAGAAAGTATAAAAATATTTTTTTAGAGTAGCAAAACGATGTCAGAAAAGTAGAAAAATAAAAATATAAAAGAACATATAATAATAAATTAGAATATTTAGAACAAAATGATAGAAAGTAATTTGACAAGGAAAAAGAATTATATGAACAAAATCAAGAACAAATACAAGAACTGCTATATAAGCAAATATATGTTTATAAGGGAAAAGAGAAGGGGGGGATTCAGTAATCCTCCGTGTAAGACTAAATAAGTCTTACATGGAAACAGCAGTCTAAGAGAAAGATGTCAGCATGCCATGCATATTCATGAGGGCGCGCTGACTCAACTGGAAGGCTAACACGGAGAGTGCCGAGCAGTCCAAATATCCACGCCCCTGCAACTATATAAATGTGAAAATGACAAGTGCAATGAGCAAGTCTGCTGAAATGTACATATAGCAAACACTACACATCCCCACATACTAAATCCCTTTGTAATTGTAAAATGTAAACTTTTCATTTTTTTTATAATTCCCGATATAGCTGCCCGTATTTGGGCGTGTTTGTGTGGGTGTGCCCATTGCTTAGCTACAGTTAGCAATTTCGACATCGAAGAGCATAATAAGAAATGTTTATGCAAATTAAGCCCAATAGCAATAGCGTAGTGGTAGAGCCTTTGCACAAAGAGGAGGCATTCCCGGTTCTAGTCCCACCTCTCCCCTTTCTATTTTATGTTTTAAATTAGTATATCAAATAATTCCTGACATATATGAATGAAATTTTAGTAAAAAGCATTGAAATGGCCTATGTATTAGTGAACAAAATATATATATATATAAATATAAGAAGGTGAGCAGCATTAAGGATATTGACATATAATTGCCCATAGCTAAGCAGCGTTATACCCAGCGCAATATAGTTGCCCATAGCTAAGCAGCATTGTACCCAGTGCAGTATAGTTGCCCATAGCTAAGCAGCGCTTTACCTAGCGCATTATAGTTGGCCATAGCTAAGCAGCGCTTTACCTAGCACAATAGGTTTGCGGGGAGCTGCGCACCGCACTAACCAGCGCACCGTCAGGCAACGTCGGGCAACATGGAGCAATGTAGAGCAAAGTTGAGCAAAGTCGCCTAAACACAGCCACACTCCCTAGCCTGTTTGGACAGTAGTAAAATAAAAAGCAATGGCTCGAACCCGGGAAACTGTGCACCATAATCAAAGTACTGAACCACTAAGCCATGACAGCATAGCATAAACATGCACTGTTAACATACATATACTTATAAATGGAAGTTTAACCATTGCTAAGCAGGTTTGCTGTTAGCTGAGAATTTTTAAAAATGGCCAATCACAAATAAGTGCAGGAAATGAGGCATATTTGAGCTCCATAGGCGGGAATACTCTCCATAACTGGTTGTAGCTCCCATCTGCAGTCAGAATGGCTGGTGCTGGTGAGGGTACTCGCTTTCGAGCGCAACGGTGGGGCATCGAGGAGTCAAAATACATGGTTTGGCTCCTTGTCCACCATCATGAGTCAAGACTCCTGCAGGGCTAGTTTTAAAGGGATGGAGTACTAAGGGGAGGCTTGGAACCAGTTAGCTCATGATCTCACCAGTGCCACAGGCACCCTCGGACTGGTGAGCAGGTCCATCACCACCATGCAGACCTGAAGAGATGGAAGCAGGACCAACTGAACCGATGGATACAGGAGGCCCGTGACATGCAAGATGCCCCACTACTGAGTAGGTAGCCATGGAATGAAGTATGTAAGAAATGCTATTGTAGTCTATATAATGGATAGGTATGTCTCAATATCCCTTCATTTACTTCACAGCTGCAGGTGTCTGTGCTGCAAATTGGCAAGCCTATGCAGATAGGCTGCTAAGGCTGCGCCACCAGGCAGGTTAGTAATTATTCTGCATGTATTATTATATAAAATAAGTGAGAGAGCCTGAAAAAGAGTGCTGTAACCCATTAATAAAGGTATAATAAGTCTTAAATAAAGTCTCTGCATGTATTGTAATATAAAATAAGTGACAGAGCATGAAAACGTGTTGAACCCATTAATAAAGGTATAATAAGTCTGGAATAAAAGTATTCTACATGCACCAAAATATGAAATGAATGAGAGAGCCACTACAAAAGTGTGCAATGTAATTAATAAAGGTATAATTCCTGGACTGTGTCCGTGTCACTTTCTTATGATATGTTGTTGTACCCTTGCATTATGGAAATAGTACAGTTGTATTAATTGCTGTCAATCCACACTTGTGTAGGTCCATATAAAGTGGATGAAGGGAATGCCAGTAGCTCTTAAGCATATATACAGTCCTCAACTGTTGGTTCATGGCTAGCATGTACAGGTTAATCTGGCACATGAGTAGCTTGTGATTGTGTTCCCCACAAATGTCAGTGTGCTGCTAGAAATGTAGGGGTCTGTTTAAATGTAGCTGATAATGTCACCTGAAGACAGCCAGATATGTAGATATATGAATATAAATAAAATATATAAATATGTAGCAGTAACATCTGCATCTTGAACAGTTTGTATGTCAGATACAGGTCAGGTATATAAACAACTATCAAAACCCATTTCACAATTTAATGGACACTGCCTAGTGTAATAATACATGTAGGGGATATATACCTGCAGTCAGTAGGAATGTAGAGTAAAGTTATAAGTATATATAAGTTGTTAATTGAGTGATCTTTTTACACCCTACTTTATGGTCATAAATAATGCCATTCCACACCTAAATGGGTAAGTGTAATCTGAAAAACTTTGTTGGGACATATGTCCTATTGGTTTATAAATATCTGCATATACTTTGATGCATGTGCCCTGTACACATACCACAATCTTGGTGGCCTGTTGCCACCAACCAACCCTGCATGCTGTTGGAATGTCCACTGTTGTTCCAAATATGCATGTGTTATGCTTGCTGTTCAACTGTTGGAATTCTTGTGTGTTAGGTTAATGAGAATACTACTGCATGCTGTTACAACTAATCTGGAATGCTGTTGTCTGTTACTAACCCATATTGTCATTAAATCCTGCTAAACATAGAATGTATGGGAAGGCCTGTCCTAGTGGACCCTCCTCTCCCACCTCAGCTGGCGATGGCACCTGGCACCAGCATGTCCGGTGCTCAGCCCAGGACCTCCTCCTCCAGTGGCCCTGTGCCACCTTTGGGTGGAAGTGCTGCAGAGGATGGGGCTCATCCCAACTGTGCAAGCATGGCCGGAGGAGGGCCACCTATCACCCTTCGAACGGTCCGGGCTGTGGTGCGTAGGGAGATCAAGTGTTCAGTCGCTGATCCTCTACGCCAGCTCGAGGCAAGAGTGGGCGACTCATGGGTGAGCCTGCCCCTCCTACGCAGCCCCCAGCACAGCCACCCTCCTGGCTGTGAAGGCGCAGTGATGACTGCCCATGGGTGGGGATGTCAGTTCCACTGTTGCCATCTGTGGGCTCATGGGCTTGCAATTTCCAAACACCCTTCCCCATCAATGGTGTTCACCCACCCCATGTGTCATATTCCACCCCTGTATGCATCTTGTTTGTCTTGTCTATTTACCTCCCCAACCTACCTCCCCAAATATACCTACATCCCCTACCCCACATATCACTCTCACCTGGAAAATAAATGGGCAATCTGCTCCCACAAAAAAATTATGCCCCATACATAGCTGCCCATTTTGCACACATGACCGCTGGACACATAAACTGAAATTTAATTGGCAGTACAACATACTTTGTTGTCCTCACCCCTCTCTCAGGGGTGGAAGGTTTCAAAATTCCATCCAAATTATTAGTATATGCACAGCTGTTGCTGTTAAAGAAATGGGCAGCTATGGACCTTCCCAACACCCATCCTGCACATCCCGAGCTGTTTTCCCTACTGTCTTTCCCTCTTTGTGCCCCTTTTTCACCACTTTCCTATCTCCCCATTTTCTTTTCTTTCAAAGAAATAAGCGCGGGGATTAGCGGGAGTAAGCACTTTTAAGCAGTAGTTAGCGGGTTTGCGCGAGGGTGCGCTTGTGTGCGCTTAGCTAAGTATTGCTAAGTGTCGCGCAAACTCACGCAAACCCGCTTACAACTGCTTAAAAGTGCCTTAGTCACTCTGCATGACAGGGCCCTTTTTCTGCTGAGCAGCAAAATAAAACACTACTGTCAGTCTCGAACCCCGGACCTTGGATACACTACACTGCATGAAATACCACTAAGCCACAGTAGACATACAACAACTTGGTGCTGTAATAAATATATCATGCATTACAATGAGTGAATGTAAAGGGAAAATAGGAATGCCATATCACAAATCTTGTTCTGTGGATCTTTACCAGCAGCTGTTGTGGAATTGCATGACATGACTGTGAAAAGAGAACCAGCCATTCTAGCTGGAAATAATGTTACAGTAGCACTTTACAAACCCCACACAGTATCAGAGCAGGATAAACACTGGCATATTTGAATAGGGCAGAGGCCATACTTCCCAGCTGTGACTGCTTGTCAGGGATGTCCCTGATTCATAAACAAATGTTAGCTGTGTACCTCTGAATCCCTCTGCAAAGTACTGACGTTAGGCAGAAAAGTGGGGAATTACACTTAATGAATAATGTCAATAAGTAAGAGTTGACACTGCTTGCATGTCAGAAAAGGTGTATTAATACATATGCTCTGATTCTCTCACAGTCTCAACTTAATGTCTGTAATATATTACAGGTATACCTCACTTATATGTACCTTTCCCTGAGGCTGTTCAAACATATACCTGAGTGTATCAGACACCTGGCAGAGGCAGAAACACACAGGCATATCAGCTTTTCTGCTGTTACACACTCTGCAAATAGCTTTGGAAGGAGTCCCACAAGCATACCCTTATGTAGGAGTACAACACAGAAATATCAAAGGATGTAGCCATGTACTGGTAGCAACCAACTTTGACAATGCCATTGTTCCAGTGCTGAAAAGACTGGTGTGGTGCACAGACAAAGAATAATAGGCTAACCTCTGACTAACATCTGGATATGTCCACAGGTGTGAGCTACGCAGAGAGACTACTTGCCTTGATAGACTAACAGGTACACAGCAACCCTGTATGTTCAGCAAGATAAACATCACATAATAATAAATAATGCTCTCTGTACTTCTGCACCCCTACCCAAAAGAACAATATACCTGTGTATTCAGGCTCTACCAAGGATGTAGGTAGGCATACTCAGTACTGACATTTGTCCAGTTGTCTTGAGCAGCCTGTGCTAATGTCAACACAAAAAACACAAACTGTTCAGAAGTGAGTAAATTAATATTTACAGTATAGTAGTTCACAAACAGTTCATGTGCCAGAAGAATATATTGCAATAACTACTTTTGTACTGCAGTTAATTGTCTAATTAGAAAAGAAAGTAAATACTCCCATGTATCTTGTGTTAGCATTTGGAGGGGTGAGTAAAATTCTACACTGACAAGTGTGTACTAAAAGCAGCAACATTCAGGTTTGAGTACAACATGCAAATCACTGGCTACAACCCTAGCTTCAGATATAAGAAGTATACCAACCTTCTGACTGACACAACGGTGTCCACAGAAAACAAGCAAGGGCCCCACTTTGGAAAGCTGAAAGGGCTATGCCTACCTAACTAAGCATTTTATAGCAGTGGGCTGCTATGACAGTGAGTACTGCAATTACCACACAGCAGGCTGCATGCGATTATTAAATTGTGGGCACCAATTGGTGCAGAGGCCATCACATGCACATGTGCAGATACCTAGAAAAGCAGGCTGTACTTGCTGTCCACACATGCAATAATATCATTGCAGCAACAGAGAGAGAGAGAGCGAAAGTCAGAGACAGAGACAGAGACACAGACAAAGACAACGAGACATCAACAGGCAGACACAGAAAAAGAAAGAGCAACATCAACAGACAGAGAAAATCCCCCCAAAAAATTATTTCCTTTAAAAACAGATGGAACAGAGAAATACAAAGGAAAGGTATGTAACACATATGTATTTGCTGGCATGTAGTAGATGTTTTTGAAGAGTACTCTACATACTGTGAATCATCCATATGTGGCAGCAGTACGTATCTATATGTATCTGTACGTGTGCATAGGGCAAGGGACATACTGCAACTGTTTGTGAAGGGTGTGTGTGTGTGTGTGTAGATATATATATATATATATATATATATATATATATATATATATATATATATATATATATATATGTTGTTGAAGGTTGTTATGTGCATATTTCTAAGTAGGTTGTAGTGTGTGGCAAAGAAAACAGCATGCAGTGCTGGTATATGACATGTGGTGGTTAAATGCTGTGGGCATGATTTGTCAGTTTTGCAGTGTTGTAGCCAGTAAGGTCTGCTAAAGCTACATGGGCTGAGGACACCTTCAATGCATTCTGCACAACACTGTGCAATATTATTACATAACTGTATATCTCACAACTGTCGCATAATTGATATTCCCACCATGAAAAGTGGACTGTATATGTGCCTATATGTACATCTATATGTACAGAAATGGATGTTTATATGTATGTGTGTATGTATGTGTATATATATATATATATATATATATATATATATATATATATATATATATATATATATATATATATATATATACAGAGAGAGAGAGAGAGAGAGACACGGGGTCATACTTACTGTGACAGGTGCCTGGTGATCAAGGCATGGACTGAAGCTCAGTGTTGACACTGCAGTGCCATCCCTTCTTGCCAAAACACTGTACCCATTAACTACCACATAGGTGGTAGTCTACTTAACACCGAAGGTGTGATAAGGGAACATGGGACACAGGTGGACAGTAGCCTCCCCTTTGATAATCACAGTGCCACAATAGTCATGTAATCTGTCTATGTGGTGCATGTCATCACAAAAGGTGTGTCATCTAGGGAAATATAGGTCAGTGTTCCCCTCTACTCATCACACTGAAAACCCATTATAGAGTACAATGCCCCATGTGGTATGTACCTCACATGACAACTACAGCAACTGGAAAGGCCACAGACGTACCTCACAAAGAGTAATACCGACCTCAAACAGATGCCCTATGTAGACCGACTCACAAAACCACAGCTAGACTGTGTTGCATACCGCCTACCCAGAGGTGACCTCTACCTAACATACAGAGCTATGTCACAGCCATAGCTGTTGGACATCCTCCATGTAAACATATTACAATCCCTCCGAGATACACGCTCTAGGGCCCTAAACCTTGTCAGCTCACTAAACAGCACATGCTGGAGGGATAGATTCCCATCTCAGAGACATGCCATACTCTGGAACAAACCACCTATCAATAGCAAACAAAGCTCCTCATTAGCAGTTGTCATAAATACTCTTGATGATTGGTTGGGAGATAGGAAATACACCCTGGGAATCACCTCTGTGGCTCTGGTTGACAGGGGCAAGTGAAATTAAATTACATGTGTGTCAAAGGCCAGGGTAGAATATGGCTAGGCTGCTGTAGGCCCTAGGGCCAATAGTGTATTACCTACCTATGACACAATGCACACACACATGTACTTAGTGCAATAATTGCTATGTGAGGTTGACTGAGTGTGATGGTGAATGTGTTGGTGAATGTGTGCAAGGTCTGTAAAAGTGTGATAGCTTAGTGTGAAATTGTTTCTGTCATGGTAGTTTGTGTCCTAGCTGTGATCCCAGCAAAAGATGTGTATGCTATTGCTAGGCAGAAAAAGTAGTATGGCATACGGTGTGACTGTGGTGTCCCATTGTAGGCTAAAGCAATACCTGTATGCTTAGTGAGTGGTGAATCCAACTCCCATATGAACTGTAGTACTACCTGAAGCTGTAGGCCTAAACAGTACAGTATGGTGTATGTTCACATTGCTTGGAAACACTGTTTTGTGTGTTCCCTCTAGTCCTCACAGATTACATACCTCAGGCATAAGGTTTTGTAAGTAGTGACACACAGTACTGTATGGTACACAGGTAAAGCTCATCTGGGTTGGCATACATTTGTGTGCTGTATGTATGTCTGATGTGTGTGTAATTATGCCTGTACCATGCCCTCAATCATGTGTGTGTTACAGGGTATACGTGTGTATCTAGCAACATGTATAGTCTAGTACAGCAGTATGCCACCTATATTAACAACTGTGCACATATGTTAGGCAGGGGTTTGGCATCAATGACTAGGGTGGTATACTGGTAATACTGTAACTGTACTTTACATTCATTGCAATGGATGACATCTTTCTTTATGCATTAGCTTGATATATACCTCCTGCGGCTAGGTGGTGTGTCTTATACAGTGTACCATGTACTGGTGTATAGTCTTACATACTGGCTTCTCTTTGCTGCTGTGCAGAACATGGTTTGATATATGGAGCATGCCAGGCACTGTCAGCCAGTTGTGGCCTGAGCACTAATATGTGGTATTGAATGTGTGTATCCTCTGACAGCCAATCAGATGCTATATATGCCAGTTAATTAATATCTGTACTTTAGAATGTTAAGTGTGCCACATGACTTGCTCACACATATTGTTTAATTGTCTTCCAGGGGCATGGCCCACCAACGCAACCCATGTTATACAGCTGCAGAGGAACAGGAAATACACAGCAGCCTGGTGCCGCACTACACCCTGCTGTTCTCTAGAACCAGCCAGGACCAGCATGAGCGGACTGCACTGTGGCAAGATCTTGTTCGTTGGGTAAATGACATAGGCATGCATAACCGGACATATGAGCAGGCACGCCATCACTGCAGTGATTTAATTAGACATGTCCGGCAGTGTGCATCTGATATCCATAGACAACAGCTTGCCACAGGTGGTGGGGTAGCCATTCATCCCCCCTCACCAGAGTGGAGGAGCTGCTCATAAGTGTTGTGGCTCCTGGCCAACAACAGGAACAGCAACATACATGTGTCATCATGGAGTCCGGAGCCACCCAGCATGTTGACATAGAGCGTGCAGGTAACATGCCCTATCTGTAGACTACTGTTACCTGTATTGGTAGATTATGCATATGTGAGATGTGTACTGTGTGTTTAGCAGTTGTGCTGCCTAGTGTTGTGCAATACTGATATGTGGAATATAATCTGTACACCTGTGACTGTCGACTGTTGTACTACCGTAGTTTAGCAAACTTACAGTAGCAATGCCACAGTTGTGACCACTGACAAACTGTCTCATATTCTTGTAGGTCCCTCTGGTGTGACAGCAAGGCAGCCGGTCGATGCTGGTGAGTGTGTTATAAATGTAATATTGCTAATGAAATGTGCATGTCATAGGTGAGGTGTAGGCCATGTACACGTAACACACCTATGAATAATGCATGCTGTGCATGTTTGCTGTGAGACTATGCACATCTCAGTAATGTCAGTAGCTGCCTCAATCACATGCAATACACAGAGCATCGCACACAATTGTGGCAACACCCTACTGGACATTGGATAGGCATAGCTGATACACATGTACACAACATACACAACTTTGTCATACGCAGTACACCTTAACATGCTACACCTTACTCAGACACTCACTGTAAGGTCACACTTCAGTATCCCACATGTCATCCACACATCACACATAATATACCTGAGGGGTAGAGGCCTATCGTGGGGCTGTGCGACACTCTTCAACACATAACACATTCATGTTAGGCAATGCTCCCTATTGGGCACCTTACAAACCCATGTAACAAGTGGCTGTGTAATGTGAATGTAGCCATGGTACTGCAGTTCAGGTACAGCATGCTAGGTGGCGGTCTGGCACACATTAGTAACCTTAAGTGACCACATGATGCATCTTGATGATGGCTCATGGTACTACACCCCATCCAGTTACAGTGACCACAATACTACACATAGCAGTCATTGCTATGCACCTCAATGTTGTGTGTGTGCAAACATATGCACCTATACACAATATGCATAGCAATCACCATTTGTACAAAGTGACACATATATGTCTTGTAATGCTATTGAGTGTATAGGTCACATGACACACATTGGGTATGTGTGATGTTCAATGTTGCAGTCATGTTGTCGCATGCCATGTCATGGCTGGCACTGGCATGTCCACAATATGTCCTACACTCACCATAACCACTGTACAATGGCCATGTTGAGCAATGGTATTCCATGACGTATACATGCACCACTTATCCTGTGTGTATACATAGCATGCATGTGGTAAACCAGTGTCCACAATTATCTGCTACAGACACAGACACTGTAATCAGAAATGGATATCTATGTGACACACAGATACACATCCAGCCATGGTATGTATACTTATGAGTGATGGTGCACAGGACATTGCAGACCTTTTAATACTTGCACAGCAATGTTGTGTCCATGTACACATTGCGTTCCAGGGTGAGGCCAATCACTGAACAACAGCACACATGCATCAAAGCCATGTATACTGTTATTAACAAGGGCTGTCTACACTCGCACTGCATGGTCTTGAGAAACAAATTTTCTGCATGCTGACACGTGTGATATGACTGTTTGCCTTGTGATACTGTAACCCACCTTAAACTACTATTGAGTATGTTTTGGATTGCTGGTGGTGTGTGTGGGTATCTGCTGTAGTGAGGAGTGTATTTGTGTGCATGTGTGCATGTGTTCATGTGTGCATGTGTGCATGTGTTCATGTGTGCATGTGTTCATGTGTGCATGTGTGCCGACATCATGTACAGGTCGTAAAGTGTGCTTCCTGTCTTCCTCCCACAGGTGCTGTGTTAGGGCTGGTTCACTGCAGCAGGGAAACTGATGTCACTGAGCCACATAGTGATAATGAAGATAGGTGTGTGGAGGCACAGGCATGTTTGCCAGGGTCTGTCGTTGGGCCACCAATCGACAGAACACAGCTGTCCACCCCATCCATGCATACAGTCATACTGCCAATACATCCATCACCAATGCCCATAGCTGAGGGACAGCGTACTGTTGGCATTGGCCAGGACAGTGTGGTATCCATGGTACATGCATCCCAACACAGCAGCCATACCCAGATGTCTAGAAGGGTACCACACAGGCAGATGTCCAGGGGTTCTCGTCGGAGCACTGCTGCTCATCATGCCACTGGCAGACGTGCCACAGGTCTGACAACATCACGCATGTTCCAGGCTGTCATGGAGGCACAGGCACATATGGAACGTTACACCAGACAGGGACTAAGGGCACAGAGGGCACATAACACTGCCATCATTGACAGTATCCGTGACCTAGCAGATGCCATCTGTCATTACACCGAGGTCACTGATAGATGTTGGGGAGAGACATTAGATATCCTCCGCAATGTCATGTCCATGTGTCAGGACAGTGCGGGATGGTTGAGATGTCAACGTGGATGTATGCCAGCTGGCAGTCGCTGTGGATGTCCCTCAAGCCACAGCCGCTCCCATAGTGCCAGTACCAGCCCCAGCAATGTTGGGGTGGGCTGTCCATAGAACGTCCTAGAAGACCATGTGCATGTGGCTCTGGACAGTCCCAGCAGGGACCTGTGTCCAGTGTACATCCATCCACCTCTGAGGATAGTACCCAGTCTGGCTTAGTACCTGATAGTGTCAGTAGCACCCCTGCCAGGCACAGGTACCATATCCATGGCCAGAGACGGTGATCTGTAAAGCCTCACAGGGACAGTCTGTGGCTGTCCCACAAATACCCATATATGGCAGCCACATGGTGGAACTGTGTGCATGCAGACACACACACATACTCCAGACACCTAGGGCTAACACATACCCACACACATTACAACATTGGCCCATTCCAGTATTCTTGCCCCCCCACACACACACACACACACACACACACACACACACACACACACACACACACACACACACACAGACACACACACACACACACACACACACACACACACACACACACACACACACACACACACACACACTCACACACATACATGTCAAGTAGATGGCTCACTGTAGGCCTCTGGCAAATCAACAACCCACCCTGTGCATATGATGAAACCTGTGCCACCTCCTGTCATCTGTAACATTGATGCAGGAACAGGCTACCATGGTGCTGATGCACAGGGTGTCTATATAGCAATATAGCGATGTTAGCATGTTTTCAGCAGTAGAGTGTAGTGATATGCTTGAAGGTTTCGCTGAGAAGGTGTAATGCATTAAAGGTATGATTGTCATTGTAGTCTTGTTTACAACAGTGTTGGTTCCAATTGTGTATTGTCCGGCCATGTGCCACTTGGCTGATGTGTGCAGTATTGGCAGCATGTGTTAGAGAGTGGACAGTATGTGTGGGATGTGTGTAGCACAGATTTGCAGGTGTACAGTTGTGAACATGGTGGAGGTGCACTGTCTGCATGTACGTGCATAGTGGACACATGGCCAGGGTGACATGCTCTGTATTACACAGTAACACTCCATAGTTTCTATTGGTGGCCAGTATGCATTGTACTACACACATTCCGGAACCTGACTACACATGTGTGTATGACATGGTTTGACACTGTGCTGTGGGTGATACTGTTACTATCTATCATTGTTTTGCATTCTGGTAGTATACATCACTTCCACAGCCTGACCATAACCAATCGTTAGATGATGTCTTGACAACTGACACACAGATGTAGGACACACAGCAACATTTGGATCCTTCAGGTACTATACTATGCCAGTAACCACTGGTATTCACCTGCACCCATTACTGACACCACTCCTGTTTGGCATATAGCTCTCTTAGGTACAAGCAATCACAATAGGGATATGTCCGTCCACGTCTGGTAATGCATACTGTGGCCTATAATGCATTCTCCAGATGACACACACATCCTGCACAAGGGAATCATACAGACAGATGCCTGTTGTCAAACCCATGCTGGAAAGCTATAAGCCAAACTAAGCATAGTCATCCGCCTTTACGGAACATATTATCCCCACAGTACCACATAGGAAGTAGCCAACAACATGATGAACAGGTACCGATGTGTACATGCAACCAAGTGTTACGTCACCTGTCCTTTGTTAATCACATTTCCAAAGGTATTTTGAGATCCCTCGGTGGATCACATAAGCAATAAGGGATCTGCATGCATATCCACAAAGGTTGTTCAACACCTGTTATGAATAGTCATCATTGACAGACTTTGCTGCGTTTGAACAGGTCTGACACATACCTCGGCCATAGACCCTCACACACACATTCCAATAGGAACCATAATGACTTTGTGTGACACAGATGACCTAAGCCAGGGATCATTGCAGTGGCTGGGCTTGTCACAAGCATACAGATGTGACCTAAGATCTGGGAAGCAGCAGCACAGTCTGGCAAGGATGACAGCTGTGTTCTTGGAGAAAGCAGGGTTCCCACATATGCAATAATTGAGGTAACATGTACGTATATGTATTTGCCACACAACTAGCTCACATGTGCAATGCATACTGATATGTCATACAGTAGTAAAAGCAAAACCCACAACACATTGACCAACAGTGTCGCACACATACAGCACACACACTCACCAAGTGCAGAATTCAACCCCCTACTTAACTACTTCATGATACTAGAGGAGTACGCATTAACACGACATGCTACACACATTACTGGGAGTTCTCTTTTCCACAGGTATATTTGTATGATGGTGACATCATCAGACTTGACAAAGGTTAGTTTACCACTTTTGAGGTGTTTCACTACTCTCCTGAAAGGTTGCTCCTTCCCCAAGGAGACCACATACAAACACATACACACAGTTGTCCAGTACAGGATTCAAACTCCTACATAACTACTTCATGATACTAGAGGAGGACGCATTAACACGACACGCTATACACATTACTGGGAGTTCTCTTTTCCACAGGTATATTTGTAGGATGGTGACATCATCAGACTTGACAAAGGTTAGTTTACCGGTCTTGAGGTCTCTTACTACTCTCCTAAAATGTTGCTCCTTCCCAAGGAGACAACACACAAACATACACACGCACAGTTGTCCAGTGCAGGATTCAAACCCTTACCTAACTACTTCATGATACTACAGGAGTATGCATTAACATGACGCGCTATACACATTACTGGGAGTTCTCTTTTCCACAGGTATATTTGTAGGATGGTGACATCATCAGACTTGACAAAGGTTAGTTTACCACTTTTGAGGTCTCTTACTACTCTCCTAAAAGGTTGCTCCTTCCCAAGGAGACCACACACAAAAACACACACACACAGTTGTCCAGTGCAGGATTCAAACCCCTACTACTTCATGATACTACAGGAGTACGCATTAACACGACGCGCTATACACATTACTGGGAATTATCCTTTCCACAGGTATATTTGTAGGATGGTGACATCATCAGACTATATGAAGTGGGTTACATTAGGTGACAATAGATGGGCTACATTGAAGAAATGTCTAAACACTTTGGGCATGTGATCATCAAAGGTGAGTTTACTATCTACCTGTGTTCCCAGGGCCATAATGACTTTCTCCGTATATGCTGGATTACCACCTATGTGGTAATTTGTGTGCACTTTGTTTTGCCCAAAGTGGATGACTATGCATTCTTTGCCATTCAGCTTGAGGGCATTGTTTTGACACCAGGTATCTGTCTCTGTAAGACACTTCTGGAGGATGTCTGTGTCAGCTGTACAGTCGATTATGGACCACAGTTACCATTAATCTGCAAACCTGTTCAGTCATACACCTGCCATGCTTCCCTGTACCTCTGAGCAGTATCTACTGAACAGGTGGGGTCCCAGGACCAAGATCTGTGTGATGCCATTTGTGACTGGCTTAGAGTTGGACATGGCACCCACAACTATGAACATGTGTGTTTGATCTGTGAGCCACTTGGCCACCCATCCTGTGACATAGCTGTTAATGTTCAAGCTGGTACACTTGTCCATGATGACAGAGTGGGGAATGGTGTAGTAAGCCCTTAGTGAGGTCCAGGTGGGCTGTGCGGACTACTTTCACATCCATCTATGTTCATGGTAACTGTTTTAAATAACTCAACTAGGTTTGGGAGCCAGGCTCTGCCTTTAACAAGGCGAAGTTGTGTAGAGTCCAGTGTCTCCAATGTCTCAGTGTATGGGTTCCATGACAATTGGCTCAATAGCTCTGTAGACCCGGCTGAGTAGACATATTGGGCAATGGTTTCCAGGTTCTGTTTTGGCACACCCTTTGTGGAGCTGGATGACTGTTAGTGTATGCCATTCTTTGGGCACATAGCCTGTGGTACGGTTGAGTCTGGACAGTGAATGTAGGTGAGTGTGTAGTTCCTTATGGGCCTAGTGTAAGACGCAGCCTGGGACAACATACAGTCACATTGATGCTATGTTCTTAGCTTTGGTGAGGACTATCTTTACCTGCATGTCCATGATGTCTGGGTCTCTGCATCCTTCTGTGATGGACACAGGCCCTTTTGGGGGTGATGGGGGGGAGTTTACACTGAACTTGTCCCCCTGGATGTGGGCAATGAAAGTTGGTTTGGTGTATTTCATTCCTTTTTTCAGTAGCTGACAGCATATTTGGAAGTTGACACCTACATGTCTGGTATAGCGACCGAAGGCTTTGTGGTTGTTATTTTTTACATTCCTTGGCTATTTGTCTTTAGAAACCATCCTTGGATTATTTTATGAGCGATCATTGTTTCTTCCTGATAATGATCAGTGATGCCTTTCCTTTAGTGAAGTTGGATCTATCATGTGTTCGTTTCCACCTTCTCTTGTCTAGCTTATTTATGGACAACAAACACCTGCTTGTTGCCCTATTTTTGGAGGAGTGCATCTTGGTTTTATTTGTGATGTCTCATTCCATGCATCCCTGTAGATGCTCATAGGATGCACTTGTAAATGCTTCTGCAGATTGTATACCATTATCCTATAGCAAGAGGTCTTCGGAACTTTCCACTTTGGTCTTGGGAAGTGTGTAGTTTGCTTTTGCAAATGTCTTCACAGTGGTTTCATTGACTGGGTGTGGGGGTGGGATGTGGATGTCCAGTGTGATTACTTCATGATCTGATATTCCCAGCGAGGGGTTTATCTCTGTTGTGGAACACTGGTACCCCATGTTGGCGATGATCATGTCCAGTATGTTGTCACCTGTAGTGGGCATGCTGACCAGCTGTTCCAGGGTGTTAGAGTTTCTTAACTGTAGGACACATTGGGCAAAGGACGTTGTATATGAGTAATTCACACACTCAATGTTTGGGTAGTTGTAATCTCCTCATATAATGGTGTTTGATAGGACATTTATATTTGCCATTGTTCTCCGGAATACTGAGTGAGGTTCCTGAGACAAGGTACGCGATCTGTAGCTGGCTACAATCTGATGGGCAGCTTTGCCCAATGTTAGTTGCACTTGCATGGTCTCCAATGCCTCATGCTGTGCCAGTAACCTGAAGGTGTGGATATCCATAAGGTAAATGGCTACACCCCTTCCTTTTGTATTTCACTCGTGGTTTTGGGTCCAAAGGTCAGACTGATTGTGAGTGTTTTATGTGGATCATATCCAGCAGCTCTATGTTTGACATAGCTTTGTATGTTAGGCAGTGAACACCTCTGAGTAGGCGATATGCAAGGGAGTACAGATGGAGCATTTTGCGATGGTCTGTGTATGGCATGTATTTCAGGCCACTACTGCTCTTTGTGAGGTATTGCTGCTGGCTTTCCAGTTGTTGTAGTTGTCTTGTGAGGTACATAGCAACAGTGGCATTGTACTCTTTTATAGTTCTAGTGAGTGGTGAGTAGAGGGGAACAATGTCCTCTTTTATTCTGCATGAGACACATTTTGTGATGAGATGTGCCACATAAGAGGGTTTCCTGACTACTGTGGAAATGTGCTTATCACAGTTGTATCCACTGTCCACCTGTGACCCAGGATCTCTTGTCACACTTACAGTGTGAGTTATACTACCACCTATATTGTAGTTCTTGGCTACAGAGATTTTAACAAAGGTGATGATAATGCACCTTTTGGCATTGAGCTACAACCCATGGCTTGGATAACAGCCATCTGTCTCAGTGAGGCCCTTTTGTAGGATGTCCACATATTTAGTGTTTACAATGATGGCTCCTAGTTTGCAGTCCTCTGGAAACTTCAGTAGCCACAGACTTTCCATGTTAATGTTTACTTCAAGGAAGTAGATACTACACAGCCTGTGAAGTTATCTAGTCCCATGGCTGCTGTGATACTGGCATCGGAGAGTGTTTTTTACCTGTGCAGTCGTGATGACAGCAACTTTGCAGTCTTCCATTATAGACATGTGCTCTTTCATAGGTGAGAGGAGGGTAAAGTTAACACTGATCCTATCTGCCAGGATGTTGCCAATATCAGTTGGCTCTGTACATTTAGTGCCATTGAGCTGTAACTCAGAACAGATCTGAGTGTAACCATGACATGGACCTGTCTGTTGGGCAGAGATCTCCTGTGTAGACAGTATGCAACAGAGTACAGCTTGGGTTACATTCATTCTTGTTGCATGGGGCAACTATTTGAGGCCAGTAATCCTCTTGTTAAGGTACTTCATTGGTCTTTCTAGCTGCTGAACGTGCCTAGTCAGATTAATCACAAGTGTGTTGTGGTACTCTCTGACAGGTCTGATGACTGCTGAGTAGTGGCAACCTCCTTTGACCTACATGCACAGACCTTGGCAGTTTGTGTGAACGCATAGCAGGATTTTCAGACCACTTTGTGAATGTGTTTCTGGAAGTAGAGATGACTATACACATTTGTCCATAGATCCCTTATTATCACATCCATATTTAGCCTAAGTGTGTGAGCATGCCCAGTATGACCTTTCAGTGTGATGCTGAATGAAATCCACTACATTTGTTGGAGTGTGTGAGCACGCACAGTATACACATTTATACTATATGTGTATGGTAAATCAAGGTATATTTTTACAGCAGGGCTCACCTTTGTGTCATAGATCAACAGGGATCATGCTGTGCCTACAGGGCTTCCATGAGACACTTTGCACAGACTTATCAACATTTATACATACAGGGGAGACAGCTATTCTTTGTATATTTCTACCCGTGGGAACACTGGATTGTTACTGTGGGTGTACATAGCATGTGGGTTTCACCTGACACTTATACACATCTGCTGTGCCTGCACTGCTATGCACAGGACACCATTACAGTCTGTACTGTTGCCTATCGTACTGGCTTGAGGCATACTACTGTACTACAGATCTTAGCATCCATTGTCACATATATTAGCTTGCAATGTCATAGCCTACACAACCCACATCACAATGCCTGGCCTGATGTTCTCTGTCTGCATAGGCGTGTGGGTGAGGTTACCCATTTGCCTCATTAGGGGCATGATACATCATTGCTTTGTGTTTGCATTAGTGTACAATTGTCCTGCTGTGTCTGTGCCACTGTAATGCTATCATGGCTTAGTGGTTCAGTACTGTGACTATAGTGCACAGTATCCTGGGTTCAAGCCCTGTCACTGCTTTTTATTTTCATGCTGGCCAGACCAGACTGCTTAAGGAACAGTAAAGCAGTTATGAGCATGTTTAACTGACTTTGCTCAACTTTGCCTGACCTTGGCCAACATTGCACGGACAATTTTGTTTACATATACTATATATTGGTAAAAGCTGCTTAGCACTGCTTTATATTGCTTAAAACATGGCAATCATGCCTCAAGTGGTGCTGCATGGCTGCCTATCTCGTATGCACATACTACACTCCCTATACATGTTTGGAAACAGGTAGCGTTAAGTTAGGCATCCCTTTTATTTTATGTGCGAGTCAGAGAGAGGTATCATTTCCCAGGTTCCTACTGACCCACTGTATGTGCTATGCATTGCCTCTTTGCCAAGGCCAAGGCATACTGGGCACACCTCCTTCTGCCTACTGGGGCAGGCTCAAGGTGTTCCTCCTCCGAGTCACGCTGTGCCTGTGCAGGCCTTGGCAATGGTGGGGGGCTGTTTGGCCCTGCCCCATACTGTTCCTGCTGCAGCTGTTTTCGCAGGATCATATTGTGTAGCATGGCACATACCATGACAATTTGGGTACATGTAGTTGTTGAGTACTGCAAGGCTCCACCAGATGTGTCCAGGCACTGGAACCATGACTTGAGCATCCCAAACACACGCTCAATTACATTTCGTGTTTGTGCGTGTGCCTCATTATGGAGTTCTTGTTCAGGTGTGTGTGTATTTCTGATGGGTGTCATCAGCCACGGCTCAAGTGCGTGTCCAGCATCCCCCACTAGGTGACCGTCATGGATGTCCCCATTGGCAAATATCTGGTACAGCTGCATCAGATGCCAGATATGGGAATCGTGGTAGCTTCCAGGGCAGCCAGCACACACATTCAGTATTATGCCCTGGGCATCACACACGACCTGGCAGTTGATGGAGTGGAAGCCTTTGCGGTTGATGTAGGCCCTACCCCGCTCACCGGCTGGTGCTTTGATGTGTATGTGCGTGCAGTCAATTGCACCCACTACCTCAGAGAGACGCATATTGCTGGCCAATACCTCACGGGAATTGGGGAAATATACATGATCACCGACATGTGCTGACATGGCATTCAGGAACTGGTGCAGTACCCTGGATGCTGATGCCTGTGAAATCCCCATCATATCACCAGTTGGTCTCTGGAAGGTACCTGTTGCTAGTATTCTTAGGCCAACACATACCTTGGTTTCCACTGGGATGGGTTCCCCTCTGTTGGTTCTGTGTGTGAGGCATGGCCTGCACAACTCAACAATTTGCTGAAGGAGCTCTCTGTCCACTCTATAGCGCTCCACTGTCTCCAGCTCATGTAGCCCCTGGTAGGTTACCCTGGGTCTGTACACTCTTCTCCGTATCCTCACTGTGGGTTGCTCAGCAGCATTCACAATGGCACCACCCTCAGCATCTTGCACATGTTGTCTTATAACAGCAATGACAGCCCCTAACATTTTTATGTCTCAGTTTAAGCTTTTTAAGTTTTCACTTCTCTTTGTTGACTGCAGTGTTGCAGTGTTTCTGAGAAAAACATGGGGGAATGTTGTTTGCAGAGTTTTAAGTGCTGGGCTGGGCTAGGCTACTATACTGTCTGTGTAATTGGCTGATTCTGATTGATTTCACCTGACAGCTCTGCTAGTTCTCCTTGGTTAATTTCCTACTACTTCTTTTCCTTCCTTTTCCCTTTCTGTTTCCACAGGGGGCAGCGCCGTGCAAACACGTGCACACGAGTGCACGTGCGCGCACACAGGCTTACACAGGCTTAAACAGGCTTACACGGGCTTAGGCAGGTGCACAATCATGCATACATGCTTAGACAGCCTTACACAGGCTGACACGGGTGCACACACGCGCACACAGGCTTACAACGGTTTACAGGCACGCATACATGCGTACACAGTGTAAGCAGCTTTGCAAGAAACTTTGGTGGTAGCCACAGCATATGCCTTCGGGTTCTGGCTTTCAGTTCAGACAAATAGGGATACGCCTCTTCCAGTCTTCAGTAACTCACAGCAGACACATGCCACTCTGCTCCAATGGGCTTACAGTGTTTGATACATACCCCTCTCATGATGTCACCTATCTACTACTCCGTTACTCCCCTAATCCTACTCTTACACTCTAGGGACATGGTTCACATAGCAGGGAAAATTGGGATTCACTATCCTTATACTCATTTGCATAGGATTGTCTACTAATGCTTGGTTACATCTCTCACATTGAGCTTCCCCCCTTAGCAACCACTTCTCAGTAGCCATGTTGTCTTCCGCCTGCCATTCACTTGCATGGCAGATGTATATTTGTAATAAAATGCCTATTTTTGCCTTTTAATTTTTTTATTTTTGTTTTTTAGAGTGCTGTAAGTTTGCGCGACTCTGCGCTATGCTTAAACATTGGGGATCGGGGAAACAAATTTTAATTTTTACAAATTTTTGCAACACATATAAATGCCAATGGCCTTATATTTGGCCATTGGCATGCTTCCTCAACTGGATGCATCCTTTATTTGGAGCTGTCATTGCTCCGTTTTGCTATTTGCAGAATGGTACTCAGTTACCAACCAAGTACATTTCTGCAAATAACAGTACTCTTACTCGGACAGGTTGGTGTTTCCTGGATCGCAAATTTGCCTCATTTGCATAGCTTTTAGCAGCAAATGAGGTAATTTGCATAAACTAACCCTGTCCGTGCAAGAGTAGTTTTAGGAGCTCTCTTGCACGCCCCTGCCGGCTGTTCCTGGATCGCTTGGCAGACATGTTGGCTGCATGGAGTCTTACACTACTCTTAGACTCCGTGCAAGCCTTTGTGAATCCGGCCCAAGAAGTATCAAATTACTTACACAGATTAGAAAAAAGAAAAGGTCACGGTGAGCTGTCTGTCGGGTGCTAGGATCCGCCACATAACGCAAGCACTCAGGTCACTCCAAAGCAAATACAAATATGACTCAGTCATTGTACATGCTGGTGTGAATGACCTGAGATGTACCTCCCTGGACTACATGAAAAGAGACATAGAGGAGCTCTCTGATCATATAGCCCAGGCTGGTATGACCCTGACCTTGAGCAGCATCTTACCCTCACCTAGAATGATGCCACAGTACAAAGACAAAATGATCAATTTTAACAATTGGCTAAAATTTTGGTGTCATTCAAAGGGGATCCAGTGTCTGTCAGCCTGGGATGACATGCTCGACAAGCCACGTTGCTTCGCTAGGGACGGCTTGCACCTGTCACCACTGGGCTTTCGGATATTGGCAAAGGCTCTTGCCACCCCCATAGTGCCTTTTTTATGCAAGGCTCAAAAGTCAAACCCACCCCCATAGACAGCACAAGGAACAACAAACTAAGGGTAATGCTGCTAAACGCCAGAAGTCTTAACCTCAAGATGCATGCACTCGAAGCTCTCCTCAGTATGGAGAACATCGATATCTGTGCAGTGACAAAAACCTGGTTCAAGGCTCCAGAGAGCACCCCAGCACTACCAGGCTATACCTCATATCATGCTTTTCGGCCCCAAAACCCGGACCGAACCACAAAAGGAGGGGGAGTTTCCATATTTATCAAGGATATCCACACCTCCAGGTTAGTGGCATTGCACGAAGTATCGGAGACCATCCATGTGCAACTAACAGTGGGCAAGACTGCTTTTCAGTTTATAGCATCCTACAGACCACCCTCTCAAAGTCAGGAATCCCACTCTGCTTTCCTGAAAACATTGGAGAACATGAAGATCTCTCTGAACACCATTATATTGGGCGACTTCAACTACCCAAACATTGACTGGGAGCACTACTCAAGCCCCAGCACCTTAGCCCAAAGGTTCCTGGAAATTATAAACTCAAATGCTATGGAACAACTAGTCACCACTCCCACAAGAGGGGACAACATACTAGACCTGATCATTACCAACATGGGGACTCTATGCTCCACACCAGAAGTATATCCCTCATTGGTAAGATCAGACCATAAATTAATTTCACTGGATGTCCACATCCCGACCCCACCCACAGCCCAGAAAACCACAGTGAAAAACTTCTCAAAAGTGAACTTCTCACTTCTCAAAACTGAAGTGGAATCCTTCAAGGCCCCAGGGCCAGTGGAAACTATGGCCCAAACTGCAGAATCCTATATAAATACATTCTACGGACATCTCCAGGAATGCATGGATCATGCTATCCCAAACAAAACCAAGACCCAATCATCCAAAGGCAGGCGTCCAGTCTGGTGGACCCCTGCCATAAATAAACTGTACAACAGAAGGAGGAAGCTACTACATGATAGAGCAAAATCCCTAATAGGGAAGGCATCTCTGATCAGTACTAGCAAAAAATTACGTTCCCTCATAAAATCCTCCAAGGCCAGCTTCGAGAGAAAAATTGCACAGGACACCAAAGACAATCATAAGGCTTTTTTCAGTTATGTTAGAAACCTGGGATGCAACTCCCAGACTTGTTCTGAGTTGATTCTAAACGACAAAAAATACACTGAACCCACAGACATCACCAAAATCCTGGCAAACAGGTTCAGTGCAAACTTCTCCCCCCACTCCCCCCCAAAAGAGCAAGTATCTATCCCGGCAGAGGGCTGCCTCCCAAACATCTCTGATGCTCAGGTGAAGGCTGCCCTCTTCAAAGCAAAAAACACTGCTTCCATGGGACCAGATGGTGTCCCAGGTTGCGTCCTACATGAACTCCAAGAGGAACTAATCCTCAAATAAAACAGCTATACACTCTCAGTCTCACTACAGGATATGTGCCCACAAAATGGCGTACAGCAACAGTGGTCCCACTCCACAAAGGTGGAGCCTCTACGGACCCTGGAAACTATCGCCCCATAAGCCTGACTAGCTTAGTCTGCAAGGCTATGGAGAGGATCATCATGGAGCTCATAAACAAAGACATTGGGGACCTACAGACACTGGATCCTACCCTGTTTGGCTTTGTCAAGGGCAGATCCTGCCTTTTGAACCTGGTTGACTTCTTCGAAACAGTCACCAAAGCCATAGATGAAGGGAAGGTAGTCCACACAGCCTATCTGGACCTTGCAAAGGCATTTGACACAATACCCCACTCGGGCATCATAGATAAGCTATCCAGCTTAAATATAAACCCCTATGTCACAAGATGGGTTGCAAACTGGCTCAAAGACAGAACCCACAGAGTGAGAGTTGCTGGAGCCATGTTAGACTCAAAACCGGTCACAAGTGGCATTCCACAGGGTTCTGTCCTGGGACCACTCTTGTTCGGTATATACTTTTCCGAGGTATAGGCAAATGTGGAAGGACTATGGCTCACCAAGTTCGCAGACGACTGCAAACTGGGTGCCTTAATCAACTCTCCAGCTGACAGAAACATCCTTCAAAAAGGTCTCACAGAGACAGATGACTGGTGCCAGCACCATGGTTTAAAGCTAAATGTCAAAAAATGTATAGTCATACCCTTTGGCAAAAACAATGTGCCCACAAATTACCACATAGGCAGAAACCCATTAAGTACAGAGAAAGTTATTAGGGACCTGGGGACCCAAGTTGATAGCAAACTCTCCTTTGAAAACCACATTGTCAAAGTGGTTAGAAAGACCTTCTACATAGCCCACATCATCACGAAGGGTTTCACATCTAGATCAAGAGAGGTAATCGTGCCCCTTTATTCATCCCTCATCAGGCCCATCATAGAATACAATGCCCCTTTTGGGATGTACCTTACCCGACACCTGCAGCAATTAGAAAGACCCCAAAAGTATCTCACCAAGAGGATCAAGGGTCTCAAACAGATGCCATATGCTGCTTGGTTAAAAAACTCCAGCTCTACTCAGTTGCATACCGCCTACTTCGAGGCGATCTATGCCTGACATACAAAGCTATGTCAAATCCAGAATTAATGGACATGCTCCTCCTCAGTAAATCTAAATCCCTTAGAGCCACACTGAGGGACTTGAACCTCAGCACAGAAATAAATAGAACTTGCTGGAGGGACAGGTTCATAACCCAGAGGCTCCCTTCGCTCTGGAATAGAATTCCAGTTCATGTGAGGCAGAGCACCTCACTGAATCTCTTCAAGAAGAATCTCGATAGGTGGATGGGGGATTGTAGGTTTGTCCCAGGGATTACTCCCGTGTCATTATTAGACAGAGGCACAGTAAACTAAACCTTAAAAAGGGCACAGTATACTCAAATCAAGGGGTGGCGTAAGCCATACAGAATCGGGCTAGGCTTATAATTGCCCCAGGGCAGATAGCCTAGTATGAACCTATGAACTCAGAAAAAGATTATGAATAGTGTAGTACAATATGTACAAGAGATGTTTTAAGAAAAAAAGAAGGTAGTGAAAAATCATGGGGAGTAAAAAAGTTAAAAAGGAAAATAAAGAGATGGAAAAGGAGAGTCTTTAAATGTGCTAAATAAAATATTAGGACAAGTAAATATACATTCATTTGCATGACTAGATGGAATAGAGGATAAAATGTATAAAACTTTAGGTGATTGATAAAGATTGTAAAGAATTATCAATGATAGAGAAATTGTGGATGATAGTTTCAGTAGAAAAGGATAAATGAAAATCATGATAGGAGGCCATAATAAATCATTTCACACAAATGGGCATGAAATTTTATGGGTAATAATGACTGAATATAGTATAAGGGAGAAAGTCAGAAAATTATGTGGGTCAGTGTATAGTAATAATAAAGTAAAAATACTTGTAAATGTCTGGTTAAGCCAAGAGGTACATATGAAGAGTGGTGTAAGAAAGGGATTTCCAAAGAGTAATATACTCTTTGCATTAATTATGAATGTAGTAGTATGTGAAATAAATTACAAAATAAGGAGGCGGGGTATACAACACCTGAAGGGTTAAGAATTCCAGTTCTGTTAACATATGTAGATGACATTATAATAACTGCAAAACAAATTGGATAACAAGTAATAATTTGCACAAATGAGAGTCTAGAGATGATAGGGATGGCTTTAAATAATGGGAAAAGTAAAGGCTTAGGTGATGTAGTAAAGATCAAGGGTATATATTTTGCAATGAATGAAATTTCTATGTTAGGTTTAAAATTTGGGAATAAAGATGCAAGTAGAATTCAATGGGGAAACAATAGCAGAAATAAAACAAACCTGTCGTTTCTGGAGAACATATAAATTATCATTCAGAAAAAAAGGCTTGTTTGATAAATTCAGTATTGAATGAGAAAATAGCATACTTAGTAAGTGGAATTATGTTGCTAATAGTAATTGAAAGCGGATTATTGCAGATATCTTTTTTCATTTATATGGGGTTCTAAATTAAACCTAGTTAAAATAGTTTTGTATGTAAATAAAGAAGAATGATGTTTAGGGTAAATTAACCCAGTGGTATATGCTGCTTCATTAAATTTGTACAAAGTGTTACACTGGATAAATGAAAAAGATGAGAAAAAGTTATTTTATGTTATATCGGTTATATGGAATGAAAAAGTAAACAAAATTATGTTTAATGGTAAATGGATTTTAGCAACAATATTATGTGAAATCATATGGTGGTTATGGAAGAAGGAGTGGGGGCTGAAAGGGTGAAAATTTATTATGATTGTGTAAACAGATTTGTATATTTGTAAATATGTGTAAATATGTAAATATTGCATAAATAAGAGTTATTTTTGTACATAAATTAAGGACCCCCTACTCTTTGCAATAGGTGATATAAGGATCTTTTACATTCATATGAGCTGCCATTAACTCAAGTAGTTGAGACCTCAGTTTAACATCTCATCTGAAGGAGGATATACTCAGCAATGCATGACCCCCTTATGCTGCACTGGAAAAGTTAGCAATCCATCTACTTGGTGTGGTTATTGAACCCACAGCCTTCTGCATCAAAGGTGAGTGTGCGACCATCAGTTGTGTCACTGACACTGCACCTTTATATGCAGGGGGTGCAAGCCCTCCCCAACACCACCTACAACTTATATAAACCAACTTCAGGACTGTACAATAGTGTAAAATGGCACATTTCAAGCCTTAAATATTTTCGGTTTTGAATATTTTTGCCATGCAATTGCTTTTAGATACTTTGACTTTAGATTAAATGAATGTACAAATATATGTGTATGTAACTTCCAGATTGTGTATTTTTTGAATATTTTTGCCATGCAATTGCTTTTAGATACTTTGACTTTAGATTAAATGAATGTATAAATATATGTGTATATTTATATATATATATATATATATATATATATATGTATATATACACACATATGGATCCACTTTGTAATTTCAAAATGCTAAAATCCCGAATTTCAGTATTTCGAACTTACAATCCTGAATGCTCACAAATGCCAAGTTTTACTATTCTGAGACTTATAAGCCTGAGAATACATTATAAACAGGCAGTTCATCCCTAATAGGATGTATGTTGTACCAAACTGCAATGGTGTCTCCCTGCTTTCCCTCACCCAGAAGTATAGGCGCCATGTACGAAACCATGGTTTCACAAAAAGGGAAGAAAGTAATCATCATAGACGGATATGTGTACCACCTGGAGAAGAAAAGACCTAACGGACACTACTAGTGTTGCAAATGGAAGGCAGCTATGAAATGCAAAGGTAGAGTGATAACAACTCCCATACCTACCGTAGAAAAGATGTATAAGTCAACTGCACATAACCATAGCGGTGATCCGACAGAGTTGGAGAGATACAGCATGTGTGCCAAACTGAAGCACAGAGCAGCTGTCTCCAGAGATTCCCCATGCCTACTTGTAGAGGAAGAACTAGCTTCCATGTCCATAGATGTAGTTCCAGATCTACTGACCAGGAAAGCATTGCTACAGCAAGTGGGAAGGGTGCGCAGGAAAGGTACTAGATCAACAGCGAGGGCTAGCTTTAATTTACGCATCCTAAACATCCAGGACTACCCCAGTAAGAGTGGTGCATTCCTCGAGAAATGGGTCGTAGATGCATCCGGTGACAACATTGTCATAGTGTTCAGTATAGTCAATAACCTGTACGACCTCAGCCGTGACACCATTTGGTTAATGGATGGCACCTTCTTCTACAAGGGTGTCATCTGTAGGCAGATCTACATTATCCATGGGTTACTCCACTGTGGTGGATACAGTAGATCAGTCCCACTACTGTATTGCTTAATGAGCAGGACGTCACTTAGGGCGTAGAACGCAATGTGGGACTAAGTATTTAATCTGTTGGAAGACCAGGGATTTGACACCTCACTAAGATATGTGCTGTGCAACTTTGAAGTCACTGCAATTAAGAGCATTAGAACCCATATCAATGCTGTGAAGTCAAAAGGGTGCTTATTCCATTTTGGTAGGAATCTGTGGTGCAAGGTCCAGCAATTAGGACTGGCACATTTGTACAATACTGGCATCAACTTCCAGATTGCAGTTAAGTGCCTCATAGCACTTGCATTTCTACCAGAGGACGATGTTGTACAGGCATTTTTGGACTTGAAGGAGGCGTACCCTCCAGAGGGGAGAGAATTAGTGAAGTACTTCGGTGATTGGTATGTGTTAGGCCAGATGAGACGTTTTACCACCAGAACTGCTGCAGTCTCAAGCTTTCCACCGTTATTCCCAGTAGGGTTTTGGAATGTGCATGAATTAAACTCACTATTTCTGCCCCAAACCCAAAATTCAGTTGAAGCCTGGCACCTGCGCCTAAAATGTTTATTGGGTGTCAAGGCAACTGACCTATCAGTATTAATGCAGACATTAGCGAGGGAACAGGATAGGGTGGACGAGCTACGGACCCGCCTCGCTACTGGGTGTCTGCCCACACCAAAAAGATGTAGGGTTCTGATAAAACATGTGCAATTTGAAAGTATACTATTACATAGGGAGGAGTATAGAACCATGTAGTTCCTGAAGGCTGTAGCTAGGATTTTACAGATGTGAATACCATCATACTGTGCTTATATGACTGGGACAATACACGTTTGCTGTTGTTTCCATTACTGAATGCTTATTTTCACTGCCTGGTGTTTCGCAGAGGTGAAGGGATATGAAAAACAAAAAAAAAAAAAGATGCTGCAGTACAGATTTTCGATATTCTGATACTTCGGGATTGTGACATTTGTTATTTCCTTTTTTCGCGATAGTGAGCGTTCGGGTTTGTGATTTCAAAATACCGAAATTCGGGATTTCAGTATTTCAAAATTATATATATATATATATGTGTGTGTGTGTGTGTGTGTGTGTGTGTGTGTGTGTGTGTGTGTAAAATCAGAAGTCTTGAAACTTGAATAAAGTAAGAGTTATAGAACAGAAGGTTTTAGCAGAGGACAAGCAAGCTGTAATAAAGTTTCTAAGTACGATGAAGTGTATTTTATCATTCTAGGAATGATGCAGCAAGTTTATTTCAAATCAATCTGATGTGAGTTTATTATTAAGGATGTTGGAGCATGGTGTGGAAAGGTACTGGGGTAAAATAGCACTGAGATTCTAAAATTGTTGACAATAGAACTGCCCACATTAATTTATTGTGATATGAATATGTCAGTCACTTGACAAATGGATGTCAATTAGAATGTTATTGGTACATTCATTTTGCAGGAAAGCAAACCAGTTGTTTATGGGTCAAGAGATTTACAGAATACCAGAGAACACATGTTCAAATATAAAATTATCTTATAGCCATTTCTTGGATATGAAACATTCCATGAATTTGTTTGTGGTAAGCTATGTTGGAAGAAACAGACAAATTACTTCAGAGTATTTTTAAGGAAATATTCACCAACACCATCAAGATAGCAAAGAATGTTGCTGAGACCACAGAGGTATAATTTAAAAGTAAACTAGAAGCTAGGTAAGGAAATACATATAGCAGATGGACTGAACCATTTATAGCTATCAGAACAGCAATAGTTGTTTGGGGAAGAACAGGAAGTTAACTATGTAATGACCAAAGAGAAGTTTGAAATTCTTTTAAATGCATTAGGCCATTGTATCATATGGAAAGCATGAAGCATTCAAACATTCTGATAGTGCAGGAGATTACTTTTTGTTTTCTTCTAAACGTTGCAAAAAAAAAGCTATGATACTATAACTTAAAGTTGTTAATATTATATAAAGCAACAGGAGCAACTAAAATTGTACAAAATAAATTCTGTCTACCTGTAATAAAATGAAAAAAAAAATAAAAGTCTTTTGCATTGGTTGAGGGTGTGGTTAGTCCTGCAAAAATCTTTCAATCAGACATATTCTGACTGGGGCATCTGAAAAAGTGGCAAAGCTAAGTGTGATAATCTTTACTCCCCTTCCACATTCATCTTGTTGTTATTCTAACTTTATAATTTAATAAATAGCCACTTTTCTGCTTTTTCTTCAAACAATAATCTTGTCTCTTCCATCAACCTCTCCAACTAATTTGAGGGGGATCTTGTTTTTAATGCCATTCTCCTGTCTCACTGATTTAGGTGAGCAGCATGTGGCTTATGTTAAATTACTTACATTACATTTTTTGGCAGAGGAAGGAGGCAATTAGCCTATCTAATCTTCCCCTGATTACATTTAACATCCTACTGTCCATCTCTCCCTCTCTTCCTTCCCCTTTCCCCTCACCCTTTCTCCACTTTCCTATGCCTCTCTGAATGTCACCATGAATTTCCTCTCTACCATCAATCATGTCAGCCCATTCTTTGACTCCAGTATTACTCTGAGGCTTCCAGCTGTATGACACAACTTCCTAACTGTATTAGCCCTCAGGGAAACTGCTGTCTACACTGATTGGGGAACATCCATAGCCATAGCAGCACTTATTTCCTTTGCAAATGTAACTTATAGCAGTTTAGACCTGTAGTCACAGGTGCAGAGTTTGATTCCTTCCATTTCCATTTGCCACTGCATGACTCTGAGCAAGTCACTTGACCACGCAGTCCTCTCAGGCTGCTTCTGAAAACAGTCACTTATAACCAGTGGGTTTACCTGACTAACAAATGTATATAAAAAATTATTAAAAAAAATAGGCCATCTGCAATATATCATTTTTATTTGTGTCTTTTCTCTATTAATCTCTGTCCAATTACCCTTTACTCTGTTCATTTGCCTTCTTTGTGATCAGTTCCCTATGATTCTGTTCCACTTTGCTTTTTTGTTCTTTTTCCTGCTTACATTTTTCAGCCGTCATTTAACCTTCAGCTGAGGAGAGACAGTTCTTCATGAATTTTCGTGGTGCTACTACTCTCAGCTACTAAGTACTGATTTTCCTCCCCTTAGCCCAGTGCTTCCAGCCTGGAAATATTGACTGCTGAGAGCAGATTCTACTAAAAAAAACTGTGTTCTTTGATGACCGGATTTTATGTAACAATCCAGGTGTGGTATAGAAGTAACTACTGTAGGTTAACCTAGTGCAGGATGGACAGCAGTCTTGCATGAAAGCTAATGGGAGAGTGCACACACACACACACACACACATACACACACACACACACACACACACACACACACACACACACACACACACACACACACACACACACACACACACACACACACATATAACCCTACATTACAGAAATATATGGGAGCATGCAGCTGCAATTCTTGATGTGTTGTATGTCTGTAGTCCTAGACCACTGGGAGGGGGTAGCTATGACATAAAAAACACAGCTTAGTCCGCATAGATATTTAGTAAAGAAATGCATATTTCCTTGTTACTGCCTTCTGTCAATCATCAGCTCACTTTGATGTGAGACAGACTGAGTTTCTGAAAAGGCTTAGACAGAATAAGCTCAAGATAAAGAAGAATATGTTTAAAATCAGAGTTACAGAGCTGAGATGTATTGGGCCATGCTGCAGAAATACACCTCCTATGTACTTATATACACATTATTATTATAGTGCACAGATGTACATGCTGTTTCAATATTTTGTAAAAGCAGAACCTTAGACACTTTTAATCAATCATTTGAAACAACATAGTCAAAATTTCAGGGATACCCTGTAATTTTAAAAGTTTACTTTCTTTATGTGTTTTTTCTACAGGAGGGGGTGCTGTATATTTTGTGTCCCCCTTGTGGAGACTTCATTCTCACTCTCCATAATATGAGCAGCAGTCTGGCCATTTAGATTTCTTCTTAACATTAAGTTAAACAAATAAACAACACAGAGCTAAGCTAGACTCCACACCATTTAGTGATAAATCATTTGAACTTCTGCACCATATTAAATTTCTATACTCTGTTGTCAGTTTTGCCTCTTAGACAATTTGTTAGTTAATATTAAATCTGACAGGACTTGACTGCCTTATAATGGCCTGGCCAGAACAGTTTACTTGTTCTTTACTCTTGCGAGGCCAGATATCAACGACAGACTTACTAGTCAGTTTACAATACTGGCATCTGCAGAAACAGATAAAATCAGATGTACTGACTTAATGCTCTAGGCCTGTGCATATAAGTTTCTCTGACTTGAAGTACTAGCTGATTTTCCCTGGGTCTACTAGAGTGGAATGCCCCTGACTTGGAATAACTATGACAATATGTTTTGTACTAACAATAGTTGTTTCTATCTTTTGGTGACTTAATTCTGTTTTCAGTAAAGAACAGTGTTAGTACTCAAACATTTCCATCAGCTGAAGAGCTTCACTTGGTTCTCTCTGCTTGTGGCATCTATTAATATATCCTTCCCTGGTATTCTGGTCTGGCAAAGTCCTGGTTTTATTTTCAGAACAGCTGTTTCAGAAGGCACTTGTCTGATTTCCATAGTAGTTCAAAGTTTTCTCATTACGATGGCTAAGCCATGTGTTTCTTATATGGCATTTTGGAAAATTTCTGCACAGAAAGGTCTCTTCTCTGCTTTCTTTGCAGGATTTGAATTTTCAGACTGTAGAATGGCAGCCTTGCTTGTTTGCACTTGCATTTTCAGTTGTGCAGTGTCACAGTGGTTAGCACTGCTGCTTGAAGTACTTGGGCTTCCATTTTGCTTCTTAGTTGCTTTACCTTCTCTGTGGAGAATGTCATCCTCCATTTCACTGTTTGAGTCTTCATAAGTTGCTTCAGTTTTTGTCCATATCTTAAAGGCATGTAGTTATATAAGTGATCCTCTACATTGCCTACAGGTGTGTGTGTGTGTGTGTGTGTGTGTGTGTGTGTGTGTGTGTGTGTGTGTGTGTGTGTGTGAGTTTGCATGTGCTGGCATGTGTGTGTGTGTGTGTGTGTGTGTGAATTTGCATGTGCTGGCATGTGTGTGTGTGTGTGTGTGTGTGTGTGTGTGTGTGTGTGTGAGTTTGCATGTGCTGGCATGTGTGTGTGTGAATTTGCATGTGCTGGCATGTGTGTGTGTGTGTGTGTGTGTGTGTGTGTGTGTGTGAGTTTGCATGTGCTGGCATGTGTGTGTGTGTGTGTGTGTGTGTGTGTGTGTGAATTTGCATGTGCTGGCATGTGTGTGTGTGTGTGTGTGTGTGTGTGTGTGTGTGTGTGTGTGTGTGTGAGTTTGCATGTGCTGGCATGTGTGTGTGTGTGTGTGTCTGTGTTTGTGTCTGTCTGTGTGCACACTCTTGCATCCTGTGATGGGCTGGAGCTCAGCTCTTCATTAGTTTCATCATCTTGTACCCACTGCTGGGATAGGCTGTGGTTCCCCAGTGACCCTGAAATGGACTAAGCATGTTACTGGAGAACAAATAAATAAATCTTACTGTTGCCTCTGTAGGGATGTTTATGCCTTTGGTATACTTCAATCTTAATGACTGTAGAGAGGTTAGAATTGATGTTGCAATGGTAGGTATTCCTAGCAGTAAATTATTTATTTATTTAGTTAATTTGTAAGTATGAATTAATTAGCCCCATTAGGCCTATGGCTTATTATCAAGAAAGAACCAATGTGGCATTTACTGTGAACAGAGAAGATTTGGCTAGAACACTGAGGAAAATCCTTCACTTAGTGAAATAAGTACACTGAAAACTTTATCATCTTCCTAAGTTACTACCAATGCATGCAGATGGGACCTCATGTTAATATTTCACGTGAGGGGCTCCACCTTAGGAGTATAGCCCCCAAACCCATACAACGTTGCAATGCCATTATTGCTATATGAATTCAAGCATTTAATATGAGGAACAGAACTCACACCCTTCAGATTTTCCCAGAATCAAAGGTGGGTATGCAACATGCTGAACTATTTTTACTTTTCTGGAATCCTTTCTTATTTCTGTCTTGTTATGAGTATGTTAGTGTCTTGGAAACAGAGAGGTTATATGTACCCTCACACAGTTTACCTGTATCTTATTCCTAACCAGACAGAATAGTTTCCAGGAACTCTGATGCAGGCAGTCGAGGAGAAATGGCTCTATGCCTTACAACTATTTGTGGTTTCAGCTACTGTATTCCATTGCCTCAGTTTACTGAAAAGAAATATTACTGGGGGGGTGCTGTTAGACTGAATATGCAAACAAAGGTTCCCAGTGGTTTCTGTATCTGTATTTCCAAAGGAAATTGTATAGAAATATGTAGAATAGTAATCTGGTTCTAATAACTTAGCTGACATAGACTTCAGTGTTTAAAAGAAGTCATATGCTACTATGTGTAATATGTTTAATGTAAGTGCACTATGGTACAAATAAAAAGGAAACCTCACTAATATCAGATAAAATTATTTGCTTTTATCTATTGTCTAATCTACTCATGCTGTGCCATGCTTATATCGTTAGGAGTATATAGGCAGAAAATTCCACATTGTTGCCTTCTACTCCACCTCACTAAAACTGGATATATATCTCCAGTCATTGATTTCTGCCACCTTAATGCAAATGTTGTTGTTATTGTTGTATCTTTCGGCTTTTCCCGGTTAGGGGTCATCACAGCAGAACTCTGGTCCGCTAATGATTGGCAGTAGATTTTTACGTACCGAGTTGCCAGCCCTGACATACAACCTTCAACGAAGGCATGCCCATTCATGCATGTCTCCATACAGAAGACGCTTTTAGCTGAGAATCGAACAGGATAACGTCTTACTGTGAGGCGACAACGCTACCGCAGTGCAACATTTTTGGCAGTTATTCTGTTTTTGGATGAACAAGCTTACGATTTAACAAGTTACAAACCTATGTTGCAGGCATTAACTTAGGTAGTTATAGACATACGGCCAGATTCAATAATACCTACACTAAGAGTACACTAAGTGTACATGTTATGTATTTAATAACATACCTAACAAATATTTACAGTTTCTAGTCACTCAGAAAGATAAAAATTACACTAAGTGTACATGCAGTCTATACTTTGTGGTAACCTTTATGAATCCACTTCAGTATTAAAAGCTGCAAGAAAATCAGTAGGAAAACTAAAATTAGGAGAAGAAGGTGTGAGTTTTGCTTATGTTGTATGTTCACTCAGAATGCTGTACACTTAGTGTACACTTAATGCAGGCGTTAATGAATGTTTAGCTCCAGTAAACCATACTATTTCTGAAAGATGTTTATAAAATATATTTGATTGATAATGTATATGCTTGCTTGCACTCTTTTATAGAGTTTAAATATAAAAACATTATAAATGTGAGATTTGATTTATATGCAGCTACATGATTGTCAGAAAACCTGCTGAACATAATCCAGAAAGTTACATTTTATTTGGAACTAGATGACCTGCCACCTATTTCACTTTGTTCCTCAGGTAACATCATAAGAGAAGTTAACAAAGCCATGTGATGTAGACACATGTCAAGCAAAGTACAGATTTCAATCTCGAGAGCAGAACTTCTCTTTCTGTTCATTTTTTTGAATAGGTGATCTCACAAGAAAGGGAAGAAGCAATCACATCAGAACACTGTGAATGGATAATTGAGCCCAGTCGCACACGTTCCAGACAATGGTGTTTTTATTATATTTACCTGGTGATGTGCACTTTGCATGGTAGCCTCTCTCTGTAACTTCCTTTTGTATTTGCATCTTTAATGAGATTCCTCAATTTTACCAAAAGTATTCTAAACTGATATGTCAATAATTTCTGTTAACAAACAGAATAGTTTAAACTAAGGTGAAGAATCTAGCTTTTCATTTAAACAATTAAGACAGCTACTGCTTTTGCACCTTAAATTCTTGTTGGAATTTGTATAGTAATCTGACGTTAAATTACTTTAAAAAGTTAATAAATGCTATTCTTGGGGACTAGTGAAAGACGTATGAGCCAGGTAAATGGAATAAGTGAATACAAAAATGATTTTATCAGCTTTCCTCCACAACATTTTGGTGCCATTAACATAAGATAAGACCATGCACTCACAAAACACACGCGTACAAAGAAACATACATATTTATATACATAAAGGCACATGGAGGTAAGCAGAATGTTAAAAGATGCAGAGAAACAAAATATCCAAGGAACACATGCACAAATATGCAAATGTAAGTCCAGCAATATTGTGTACACATTTTGTTTTTGAAATGGTAATACATAACCAACAAAAGAAAAATGGAGTTTATATGATTGCTACATACTCTTGTATGCCTAATACTAGTTGCCTTAAGCTATATACAAGTTGCTAAGAAATATAAGTACTCAAGGCTGGTCAAAAAATGAGTAGGAAGCATTTATAAACATTTATTAGTACAGTACAAACCAGAATACATAAGAATTCTAATTATTCATTTGTTGTTGACCCTTGCTCTCCAACCCTGTGACCATCAGGTCCCGATCTTGGATTTACTCGTTTTTTCCTCCTGGCATGTAGCATCCTGGGATACTAGGAGACGGCATAACCCAAGTGCATCAGACTTTTTTTATTTTATTATTCTTTCTGCATGGTTCTAACATCCTTTTTTTGGATAAAATGCATGCTGCAATGCCTAGTAGACTGGCATAGTATGAGTATACTCTTCCATGCACCTGTGATTCCAACTAGAGCCCACTGGAAAGGGGTATTATCACAGCACCTTATCACCCCCCCCCCCCACACAAATATACCTTCCACTTCTCCCAGGTGGTTCACTGGGACATGTTTCATGGTGTGGTTGCTGCATATACATGCATACAAATATTTCAAACATGGCCAATAATGCCATTTCAATATACCAAAACAGTTGATCCCATAATGTGTCCAGATTTTCTTAAAAATATCTAAACTAGTGCTTGCTTTAAATTCTTCTGATACAGCAAAAGCACCACAACAATCCCAAAACATTTTGGTCTGCCATAAACAAACTGCTTCAACCTGGACAATCCTCAACACCTACCCCATCAACCACTAATAATAATGACAGCATAGCTGCACAATTTAACTCTTTCTTTACAAATACTATATGCTCACTTACTAAGACCCTCTGCTATTCACCTCTAACTATCCCAAAAATACCCAAGGATGCTAGTGACACCTTTACCTTTAAACCTGTACAAAACATATACCATAAAAAATGCTCTCTAAACTTAAACCCACAACCCTTGTAGCTGATAAACTACCTACAGATTTCCTAAAACTAGCAGCAGATGCCATCTCCTATCCTGCCTCTGTTCTAATTAATCACTCTATATCTGGAAAATATATTGCATAATTCCTCTATAAAGGTGGAAACTCTACTGAATTCTCCACCTAAAGACTCATAGCAATGTTATCTCCCCTAGCCAAAAATCTTAGAAAAATGCATTTACATCCAGCTCTTAAACTACCTATTAGCTAATAATTTCTTAGCTAGCACACAGAACAGTATCTGCCCAAATCATAGTATCACAACTGCCCCTCTAAGCTTTACTAATACTATCAACCAACATAGAAATGATGAGAATCTTGTATCCTCCATCTTCTTGGACCTATCCAAAGTATTTGATACTGTCTCCCATCAGAAACTCCTAAATGAACTCTCCACCCTAAAACGTAGTCTCTCATGGCTTGTGTGGTTCCATAGCTATTTAACTAACTGACAACAAGCTGTCAAATGGCAACAAGATCTCTCATCCCTTTTACCTGTCAACATGGTTGTCCCCCAAGGCCCAGTTCTAGGTCTTCTACTTTTCAGTATCTTTAACAGACTCCATAGAGCTACTATTCTAGCCTCCACTATTCAATATGCTGATGGCTATACTGTCATCTGAGCTGCACTTACCCTAAAACAACTTGAAGTGATGACACAACAGTCCTTCTTAGCTGTCAAATCCTGGTTATCAGACTCACAACTGATTCTGAACCCATCCAAAACTAAACTCATGCTCTGTCACCCCAGTAAATCACGAGACCCTAAAACTCCATTCAGAATATAGTCTTCCAACAATACCATAATGTCGACCATATCCCAAACAAAATTGCTAGGTGTTTTGCTAGGTGACAAAATTGACAATAATTTGAAATTCGATAAACACCTATCTCAGTCTTTCAATAAGACACACATAAAACTATATAGGTGCTCTATTCAGACTCAAGCCTTTCCTCAGTAACACTACAAGACAGGCAATTGCTAGAACTCACTACTCTTCATCATGCTATATGCCTCCCCTATCCTCACCAACCTAAAGAAAACTGATATAGGCAAGCTTGAAACCTGCTACAATAAAATAGCTAAATTTGCTACAAACTCCCCACACAGGTCTCACCACTGCTCTGCCTTACAAAAACTCAACTGGCTAGAATTACCCCATTACCTAACCTACACTCAACTAATTACTGGCCACAGACTGGTGCACCAACCTGATAAATCTCTTGCACTTCAACAATTGTTCCAATCCTACACCAACACTCGAGTCCACTGATCCTCAAATAAATCACTACAACATTACTCCAAATCCAACAATACTGCTGGAGACTCTCTCTACTCTATGTCTCCAAAATTTGGAATACTGTTCCACAGCCTATCATAACTGCTGCTGACCCAACTCACTTTAAAAATCTACTTAGGATCTTCCTCAATAAGAACTGGCTTTTCCCATGCTCTAGTCCTGGTGGCTAGATCTTTTCCTCTTGACCAGTAGCTAACCAAACGTCTTTCCTACAATTCAATGTCCATCACATGTAACTAAACTTTCTTACTTATTACTTTTCTCATATTCCATCCCTCCCCATGCATTGCACAGTTAATTTAACCATTTAATTTCTCATCCCTTACTACCCTCCTACTAGTACATATTAACTCTCTCTTTTCCTCTCACCTAATACCATATCTTTACCTTAACTTTTCTTCCTCTACCTTACCTTTCTTTCTCCTTGTTGTATACTCTTCTCTCCTCTCACTTGTAATCCCTGCTTAACTGTTTTCACTTGTTAATCTTACTACAATGATATATTAACCTCAGAGTCTTACTCCAACCCTTGACCTTCTGGCTATGTCCATCTGCCCAGTAGATTTTCCTTTGTGCTACCCTTACTTCCATTTTCAATCTGCAGTCTCACTTAACTAGGCTTTGTTCATTTGTGATATAATGACACATACACACTAATCTGATGTCTGTATTCAATACTGCTGCACTGTTTAAACTATCAATTCTTTACTTATCTGTACCAAATACCACTATATACATATTTTATGTCATATTCTAGCCAGTGTAATTCAATGCAACTTTTTGTATGTATGTAATTTTGTTATCTATGTAATTTGTTAAATGCCTTTGGAGCTTTTCTCCCCGGGTCTCTGTTAAAAATGAGCTCTGTCCCAGTCTGACTCTCCCGGTAAACAAATGTTAAATAAATAAGTAAAATAAATGTCCTATTTATAAGCAATGCAGCTGTCTACCTTATTAACATTACATCAGTGCCTAGTTGTTCTAAATTATTGATCATTGCTTTGTGCATGACTCTATCAAATGCTGAAGTTAAAGCTTTCTAAATTACATCGCAACACAATTGTTCATTCATAGCTGTTATTATATTGTTATAGAACAACATATTACAGCTGGTAATAGAACTATTTTCAAAATATGCATGCTGATATATGTTTTCAAGTCCCAATCTTAATAATTCTGACAATAATTTATCCAATGTAACATTCTCTATTATTTTTCCACAACATGAAAATAAACTTATGGATCTATATGACTCTGGGTTCACCCTATTCCCCTTTCCCTTAAAGACAGATATAACAAGTACAAGTCTCCAGTCATGAAGCATTTCCCCATATTTATAAGACCTAGTAAATAACAAATATAATGGTACTGTAAGTTCATGCTGAAGTGTTCTCAGATCATTAATATTAATTCTATCTCCTCCCTGTGCTTTGATGGGTCCAGTTTGCATAGTTCTTTTTCAGTATAATCTAATTTGATTTCAGTATCTGAGGTTACCTGGATATCACTAGGACAATTTATCACCCCCTTTGTGGAGTCAAGCTGCTTTGCATAAGATTTTGTAAATGTATCTATAATTTGCTGTGTCTGAATATCAATTTTAAAATCTACATTATCAATTTGCATGTCTTTACTCCTGTTACTTCTTAAGTATCTATAAATGGTTTCCTATTATACTTAATATCCGTATATAAATGTTCTTCAAATTTTTCTTGATCTTGTCTCACGTTGTGTTTAATCTGTCTGTCCAACTTGTTTATTTTGGTTTTTAAAGTCATAGTTAAACCTCTTTTCCATTTTTTATATTTTTTCTCTCATCTTAATCAAGTATTTTGTTCTTAAGGAAATATATCCTGCTGATTTTGTGTGACTAGATCCTGATGTTAAACATGTTTTTGATGTTTTGCATTCATACAATTTCTCTTTCAAAACTTTCCACATTCCTTCTGCAGTTTTTACAATGAATGCATCCCTCTGATTAGTTGTACATAGTGACTGTTTTGCTTCCATGTAATCTGTTATTATTCTTCTGTGCATTGGTTTAGATTTCAGTTTGGCAGAATTATCTAGCAACAAATTAAACTTTATAATGCCATGATGACTGCACATCAATAGTGGAAAAACTTGAATGAAATAACAGTAATTTCTTCAGGAACACAAACAATGTCTCGTATGTTCTGTTCCTTGGTAGGCTTTTTTACAATCTTTAGCAATTGCTGTTCTTGAAGATACATTGTAAATACTTTCCTTATTATTGTTGTTGAATCATTATTATTATACCATGACCCCCCCAAAACGTGCACGCTGATTGGCCAGCGTGCCCGTTGTAAATCGAGTTATACTAATGGAAAAAGGTCCGGTCACCCGGACTTTTTTCCATTAGTATAACTCGCTTTTAAACACTGTCTCGCTATGTTAAATGGGTTTAACATAGCGAGACAGTTAAAATAAGCAACGGAGATCTCCGTTGCTTATTTTAAAGCTGTCTCGCCATGTTAAACCCATTTAACATAGCGAGACAGTGTTAACGAGAGCAAGATCTCCGTTGCTTTTTAGTGTCTCGCTATGTTAAATGAGTTTAACATAGCGAGACAGTTTAAAATAAGCAACGGAGATGTCCGTTGCTTATTTTAAAACTGTCTCGCTATGTTAAACTCATTTAACATAGCGACACTAAAAGCAACGGAGATCTTGCTTTCTCCGTTTTTGCTCAACTCTGATGTACTGCGCAGGTGCGCAGTACATCAGAACTGCCGCGGATGCCAGACATCTGCGGAAGGGCAGTAAACAGGCATTATACTATGCCATTATTTAAGAAAAGTAATAGTTTCTTTTCTTAAATAATGTCATGGTATAATAGCAATAACCCACTTCTGGGTGTGGGTAATGCTAAATTTACCCACGGTTGGCTTTGTTTGTTCCCTCGGGCTTCGCCCTCGGGACCAAACCACGCCAACCGTGGGTAAATTTAGCATTACCCACACCCAGGCATGGGTTATTGCTATATTCCAGTCTGTTTCTGGTAAAGTTAGGTTCCCAGCCACTATTATTCTTCCTTCCAGTGCTTCATGTAACAATGTATGAATTAATCTACATCATCAGCACTTTACTTTGGTGGTCTATACACTCCAACAATTGTTATATGTTTCAGGATTGTCATTACTGTCACAGTTACACAATCTACAGTATTGGTGTTATCATTGAACATGTAATAATCACAGGTATTATAACAATCATTAATCCTGATCATAACACCTCCTCCTGATTTTTCTGTTAGAATGTCTGTTACAGCCATACAGACTGGCTTCCTGTCATTGTTCTTTAACCATGTTTCACAAACAATAAAAACATCAATCTCATGGAAAAAGCAACTTTTCCAGTAATAAAACATTAATATCAATGCTCCTACCATTAACAACCATCAGCGAGTCATCAAATTTTGCTGTGAACTGTTAAATTTGCAACCTGGCAAAAATATTTTGTCAAGTAACAGTGGCATAGCTAGAGTTTGTGCCACCTGTGGCTGTCTTCGAGTTTGTCACCCTTCCTTCCCCACTCACAAAATCATGGTCAAATGGGGGCCCCCAATACACATCCCCCCCACAGCCATTCCAGTGTGCCATTACTTGGCTATTTCTCCCCATTTATCATAAAGACTGTAATATGCATACTGCTTTATGCTTTACTTCTACATTGATTATTTGGATTTCATTTAAAACTTTTATTTTAAAATTTATAGCACAAACACTGATAGACATCTGCTCAACAAAGCAATACAGTCTCACAATGAAAACAGACTAAGCTTTAAAACTTCTCTGCCTTTGAAACTTACATTAATTGAAACAGCATTGAAACTCACAGTCAAAGAAAATGCATCTGGCCAATGGCAGATAAAGTTTACCTTTGGGCTGTTTTCAAATCATACATATTTAGGACCATGCAAACACCTTCCTGATTGTATTAAATTATATTCCTTGTATATACAGCACACTTATTAGAGCATGTTTTAAATTTATTGTTTTCAACATTTTTCCAGTAAGCAATGAAACTAATGGCAAAACTGCCCAATTAAGTACATTTACATCATAAAAGTCTACTCACACATCTGTTATTACAATCTGCCAATATCAGTAAATATGCACAAGCTCTGCAGAAGTAAATATCATCTAAATAATTCCACATTAAAGAAATCTGTAACTAATGAAGAGGTTGTTGCCAGCAAACAACTTTATTTGTAGATGAAACAATGAAATATAAAGTGCCTGTTGTCCTTGAAGAATAAATTGCTTATGTTACATTAAAAAATGATAAGCTAGTAATATTGCAATAGGGAATGGATGGCAAACTGATAACAGGTTCATAGTTGCTAGGTATCTCCTCCAAAAGAGGACATTCTCAGGACCGCAGCATCCACTCCCTTTAAAGTGCAACACAGTACAACATCAGTAATCTATTTACATACTGTGGGAGTAGAACCCACAGTCTTCTGCATCAAGAGAAAATATACTACCTGGTGTGCTACTAACACAGCACTAAACCTCTCTTCCTCTGAAGCTTTTTTCCCCTGAAACTCTCAGCTCCTTGTAAAATCCACTTGACATTCAATTAAATCTCTCAGCTTTGCAGTACAAGAAATCTGGAAAAAAGCCAAAATTTATTGAGGGGGGGGGGCAAATGCCCAAAACCAGGGACACATTTTAAACACTGCTTGCATAATCTTAGAAAGTTGCTAGAATAAAGTGTTGTGTGTTACCATGCATTTTTTGAAAGGTAGGAAGACTGAAACTTAAATGGCTATCATTATTTAGTGTATTCAGCTCTCACTGATTTGTCAGAAAACCACAAATTTTAAGAGGAACAGACCAAAAGTATGAGCCAAACATTCCAGACATTCTGTGAAAATCTGGACAGTTGAGTGCTATGGACTCAACTTCTTAAATCACAAGTGGTGGTATGGGTAGAGAATTCAGGCTCTTGTTTTTTGTACCTAAGGTACAGGGTTGAAGCCTGAGTAACACTAACCACCAGGTATATGCACACACACGCACACACACACACACAAGAATATGACAAATTTTAGGCAGTTAAAAGTGCATGGGCAGACAGGAGCATGCACAGACATGATGTGACTGGAACAGAAGAACAAGATGAAGAATGTCCCCCCAAAAAAGTTTTCTTTCTTTTTTTTTTTTTATTTATTAAAACTATGTGACAGTCCCAAAAGTGCTGCCTGGGGTGGACTGCCCCTCTCGCCCCTGCCTAGCTATGCCAGTATCAAGTAATGCCTTGTGTTGGTCAAATATTGCAAAATATCTGCTGCAAAAATTCTCTTCCTAATCTTGACAAGTGCACACCATCCTGTCTAAACATGTATGCCTAATATTAGGTTCAGATTTACTACATATTTCCATTTTTTAAAATGATAATTTTTTTCATGTAGGTATTTACCCCCAAAATATTTAATTCCTGGTGATCTGACTCTCCTTTCTATATGTGATTTGTGAAAAATATGTCCTAACACCTGTAGAAGCTATGCCATCTAAGAGGGCTGTAAGTTCCCTACTAACAGTTAAAGAGCCCTAGTGGATAAGGTCATTTGTACCAACATGAATACAACAGATCCATACTTCCTTACTATAAGGCATTCTAAGGACCTTCTCACATCTTCTGTTTTTGCTCTTGGCAAGCATAACACTATTTAATGTTCATTATCTTCTCTGCAAATGTAAGTGTCAGTTCCTCTAATAATTAAATCTCCAATTATAAGACCATCTTTTTTGGCTAGATCTGAATAATCTTTAACTTCTAATTCAGTAATATCTGCTCTATCAATTGTTAGACAGGAATGATCTTCATCACCATTAGTCTTATTAATTCCACTGTTTTCATTACTTATTACATTTGCAAACATACAATTTTCATTCAGCTAGCTTTGTACCTCCACAGCTTAAGTCATGTTGTCAGCTTATATCTTTCTCCTCTTTTATCTTACAGTAATATTTTTCAGTCCTTCCATGTTCAGTTTTGATTTCTTATTTTCACCTGTCCCTCACCTCTTTTTTCTACCTTCTGTTTTGGAAAAATGACACCTTTTTCCGTAGACTGAAGGTTTTCTGGTAGAAAAATATTATCACTCCCTGTAATCTGTGTGTTGCATAACAGACCCGTGTCCTTTTTATTATGTATTCTCTTTGCTTTATCATCATTAAACAGTTCCTTTTATAAATGTTTTTGTCATTTGTTCTGAAGTCTTCCTTCCTTCCTTTCTTTTTTTTTCTATATAGGTGGTGCACTGGTTAACCCTGTCACCTCACAGCAACAGGTTCTCCAGTTTAATTCTTAGCTGGGTGCCTTCTGTGCAGCGTCTGCATGTCCTCCATGCATTCACGTGGGTTTCCTCCCACATTCTAACGACATGCGTCTGGAGCATTTCTCCCCAGCCCTCCACTGAAAATAGGTTTTATCCTAGTCAGACTTTCCTGGTCAACAAATGTTAACTAAATAAGTATGCTATGAATCCTCAGACTACTAAATACATGCATCCAGAATTCCAAAGTTTTCATTGGTATTATCTTGTTCAATAGGGGTTGAGTAATCTTTACTGGCAATAGACACTTCTTTTCCTAAATATGTTCTATTTGCTATTTGACTGACATTATTTATCTCATCAGTCCAGTCATTAGTATATGTAACAACTGTTCTCCAAGCCGTGCCACTTACACAGGTGCAATTGTGATCAGTATGTCTAGATTTACTACTAATAATGGTAAGCAAATCATACAACATTTGATATGAGGAACACAGATCACCAGAGGTATCAGGTGTTACCTTTAAATATACATAGCATTTATTACACTGCACACGATAGTTGTGCATTAGCAAATCATTAATAGCATACTCATTTAAAGAATCCATTTTCAGCTGCGAATGAATAAAGAATTCTAAAAGACAAGGATAATCAAAATCGGTTACCTCAGAATTCACAGCGATTTTAAATCAACTTCTGTGAGAAAAATCACGAAAACAATATAGAACTAAATATTAAATTAAGTAGAATAGGGTCACTGCTCTGACTATACAAGTTGTGAAAGATGCACAAAAGCTGGAATTGCTTTACATTGAGTGCGAATGCATGCAGTACTTCAGCTCACTATTACTCGCAGTCGTATCTCTTTTTATCAGTAATGATCAATAAATTACAAACCAATACAGGATTATTTCAGATAAACTGTGGATTATCTTCTTTGCAGTGTGTGAGAATTTATATCTGACTAGGACCCTTGGGATGGCTAGAGTTTACCTGTCTGAAACAGATCCCATTCTAACAACAAACAGTGAAAACTTGAGGTAAAACAACAAAATATAAACCAAAGTAAAACTTTTTGTCTGCAGGCTATCCCTTTCTTTCTACAGTGGTAAAAATAAAATAGAATTCAAAATAAATATTCTTTAACCAAGAAACTACACAGTCAATCACAAACCAACACAGGACTATTTAGATAAGATCTGGATAGTTCCCTCTGAAGTCTGTGTGAATTTATAGCTGACTAGGCCCCTTGGGATGGCTAGAATTTGCCTGTCTAAAACATATCCTTTTCCAACAACAAACAGTGAAAATTAGAGGTAAAACAATAAAATATAAATCAAAGCAAATGTTGTCTGCAAGCTATCCCTTTCTTCCTGCAAACAGAAAAAAAAACTGTGGTAATCAATAAAATATAAATCAAAATAAATCTTCTCTTACCAGGCAACTGCACAATCAATCACAAGCCAACACAGGCTTGGTTAGATAAGCTCCAGTCCAGATTGTCCTCTCTGGAGGAGTATGTGTGAATTTATAGTTGACTAGGCCCCTTGGGATAACTAGAGTTTGCCTGTCTAAAACCTATTCCTTTCTAACAGCGAATAGTAAAAATTAGATGTAAAACACCAAATATAAACCAAAGTAAATCTATCTCTTTCTTCTTACAAAATTGAAAAAGTGGTAACAAATAAAATATAAATCAAAATAACTCTTTTCCCAGGCAATTGCACAATCAGTCACAAACCAACACAGGAATGTTTACATAAGCTCTACACTATTGGACCAACTCATCTCTGACTTACTTGGTAATGTGGGTGAAACCTGTTATTGACATTAATTATCTACACTCTTTTGATGGTTGCAACAAATAAGTTTTAGTTAAATTTTCTCTGTATTCTTACCTCCCTTTACTTAGTAACAATTTACTGTCATTTACAACTTTTATGAGCATATTATTGCTTATAGACATTAGCTATATGTTACAAAAATCAGCATGCTGCAATAATGCATTCTGCCTATGAGGTCTTTCAGGTGGGCAGCGATGACATCACAGTGGGTTGTGCTCTACAAACATATCTCTCTTTCTCTCTGCTTTTTTTAAATTCTGTAATCAGAACATTAGTATCTTTTTTACAGATTTGAGCTAATGTCCATTTTCCTACTCTGATTGCTTTAATGTATGTATTGCATTATTAAATAGTATCTGTATTTTTGTAAGCAGGTTTGTATAGCTTCCTTAGGCTATTATGCTTCATTGCTGTATTCATTATTCATTGTTTGCCTTCTTGTTCTTGTTCAAGCTCTATCTGCACTGCCTGGGGTTTATGTTTCATAGTGCCATTGGTCTAAGTTGTAAATGAAAATGGTTACAGGCCATCCACTAAGTTATAAAATAAATAAATACATTTAAGTAAAGAGATAAACTTAAAGTTCATAACGGTATTAATTCATTTATATGAGAGAGAAAATATGTTAACAAGTGTACATACCTCTAACAAGGTTGGGCCTCAGCAACAAAGCTCTCAACAGTATTAAAAATAAAGCAATAATAATTAGGTAAAAAGGCACCCCAATTTTTAAAAACTGGTGTTATTTACTTACAAAGGGTGGCACAGTGGTGCAGCAGTTAGTGTTGTTGCCTCACAACAAGATGTTTCCCGGTTCAGTTCTTGGCTGGGGTACATTCTGTGCAGTCTACATGTCCTCTCTGTGTTTGCGTGAGTTTCCTCCCATATTCCAAAGACATGCAGCAGGTGGATTGGGCACTCTAAACTGGCTCTAGGTATGTGTGTGTGTGTGTGTGTGTGTGTGTGTGTGTGTGTGTGTGTGTGTGTGTGTGTGTGTGTATATGTGGTTCAGATGAACTACCATGGCAGGGTCAGCCAACAGGTGGTGTAAGCCTTGGCTCTAGATGATTGTCACTGTTGAAGTGACTCCCTGACCCCATGTGCAAAAATGGGAAAAGAGGTTGTGGGTTGATGGATGCATTAACTTACAAAGTTGATTGAAGAAACTAGAATGAATTAACATGTATTTTCTTAACTAAAAGATGTGTTGTAACTCTAATGATTATCAGAATTCAGATTGTAATCTACCATCTTTTCTCAAAAACAATCCATTTTACGAAGGATAGATCAACATCTGAACTAAAATTAGGTATGTCCCTAAAATTAGGGACAGTTGAACAGTACTATCCGCAAGTAAGGTGAGCAACTTGAATGAATGTAATATCCAAATTAAAGTGTAATAAAATGTCTTCACGATAATTTGCATCTGTATTTTAGTATATTTTTATGCAGAACTGCCATAAATACAGACATTTACTGAAATGGGGTAGAATTCACAGAGCTTAAACGTTTCAAACAGGTATAGCGTCTTACTTGTAATTTACAGACAATGATTATTGAAATTGACTATAATCCATCTCATATGCTTTGCATACAGAATATTATGACCACAGTCATTCTGGCTTTTGATCTGTATCTGAGAGGAAAATAATTCAGTGAATGGGTAAAACTGATGTATTTTATAAACTACTGATCAGTTTCAATTCATCTTTTTCTAAGCATCTATCTTAAATGTTACTTTTAACCTTCCCTGTATGGTAAAATTACAATTTTTATGCAGAGGACAAAACTGCTAATGTAGCTGGAGCAGTTTTTTTGAGTGGGTGTAACTGCAGTATTTGTGTGGCTGGTTGTACTGGACTTCTCCTTAGCAACAATACTGAGCAAGATCAGAGAGATGAAGTCAAAGACATTAATACTGACAGCAGGAAGTAAACAGTTTGGTAGTTGTGCAGCTGACACAATGCATAATGACTGCTCAGCTAGCTAGCATTATGGTTGCTTCCCCTTTCTCACATACAATTGCTTTATTACTGTGATTTGGCATGTGCTTTTAGCATAGGTATGACTAAACTAACTAAACAATGGACTGATGAGTTTGGCATATTTTTATTCATTTCAGAAAGAAGCCCACCATTAGATAAAGATCTATTAAAGTATAGCCAGCATTGATGGCAGAAATGAAGATGTGTAGGGACAGACAGAGAGAGACAGAAAGAGGCAGGCAGCTTTCTTCCCTTGCAACAACTAAACAACACAGAGGGCTTCCATTTTATATGATTTACTTTTATGAAATTAAACAATCTCAGACTTCAGCCTACCAAATCATTTTGTTTGCTCTGGTCACAGATCAGAACAACTTCTACTATTTGACTTTGATAAAGTAAAAGGCAAAGTACATACAGTTCTGTAATGTGAATGATAGTAAGAAATGCTAGTGCCTTCATTTGAACATGTGGTTGTTTGCAGCCTCAAACAGGTACATATTTCTAAACTCAAAGAGACGGACAAAAGTTGTCAGTCAAAATTATAGAGTAGGACTCAACATTTTCTTCAGCACAGGGCTTGCATATTTGCTTAATTTTTTACTTAATAATAAACACGCCAAAAATAAAGAAGTACAAAGTTCTCCAACTATGTAGGAAAAAATGTTAATCACTGACTATTTCGATAAAAAATGAAATTTCAATAAATAATAAATAAATTAAATGAATAAATAACACAAAAGAGAAAAAAATAATAATCAAGAAGTCTAGGTTATTTCTAAATAAGCAATCGGATTATACCAGTGCTGCTTAAATGTTACTGTATCACAGGATGTCTGTCACCCTTGCTCACTACAGATATTATATAATATGTTTTTGTTGTTGTGTATTTTGACTTTTCCCGGTTAGGGGTCGCCACAGCGGAACTCCGGTCCGCTAATGATAGACAGTAGATTTTTACGTGCCGAGTTGCCAGCTCTGATGCACAACCTTCAACGAAGGTACGCCCATTCACACATGTCTCCACACAGAAGACGCTTTAGCTGAGAATCGAACAGGACAACGTCTTACTGTGAAGCAACAATGCTACCGCAGTACATATGTTTTTGTAAAAAGCATAAATGTAGTCAGGTTTAAATGTGTTTTCAGAAATTGAAGAGCATACCTTAAGTACCTTCACTACATGTGAAAAGAGTTAGGTTAGTAAGGAGATTCAATATATTTCATGCCACGTTACTACAAATTGTTACAGTGCTGTGTATGCTGAGGTAGCCATAAGTGATACAGGTAATCAAATAAGTGTAGTTCTCGGTGTCAATGTTTACAGGGATGGCTCATTCTCTTCTCTTCTTTCTCTTTTTTTAGGGTATTATGCCTGTTAGCAAATAAGTCTGGTGACAACAATTAAAAGAGTTTTGGTGCAGAAGCTTTGTAGATTATGAGCACTTTGGTCTTATAAATTTAAAAACATTGCAAATCAGCATTAAATGAATTAATTGTGTAATCCAAAACCGCAATCTTACCATAAAGAAGTATGAGTAACAGTGAAATAAATGAGTGGAACATATATCAGACTCTGGAAGGGAATTTAACATAAGAGATCTGTTTGACTCGGAAAAGGCAATATTATTTTATCATTGATTTGACAGCTAGTTTACTTTATTAGAGTTATTAATTGCATTTTTTTAATTGAATAAGCTAACCTTCAGATTTCCTTTGTTAGACATGGCAATGAAACAGAGAACTGTCAAGCAGTGAAGCAACAAACTACATATATGTATATATATATATATATATATATATATATATATTTGTATGTGTGTGTGTATATATATATATATATATATATATATATATATATATATATATATATATATATATATATATATATATATATATATATATATATATATATATGTATATATATATATGTTGTTGTTGTCTTTCAGCTTTTCCCGGTTAGGGGTAGCCACAGCGGAACTCTGGTCCACTAATGATTGGCAGTAGATTTTTTGACGAACGCTGAGGTGCCAGCTTGACATTCAACCTTCAACGAAGGCATGTCCATTTATGCATGTCTTTCGAACGCCCACCCAACTGCGGTGAGGACATGCAGACTCCACACAGAAAGCACTCCCCGCACTCCAGCCTAGAATCGAACGGGAGAACCTCTTGCTGTGAGGCAACAATGCTACCGCTGCACCACTGTGGATTCCTATATATATATATTGTCAAAGGAAAAGTATACTTTAAAATGATCAAAACACAGTAGGTTCAGGTTAAGGCACTTTAATCTTGCAGCAAGGAGACAAAAACGTGCTAATACAGAGTTTGTCTAACCAGAAACAGGAAATACTTTCATTTTTATACATTCTTAAACTGGTTATGTCCTACCATGCTGACGTAACAGATTACCACCTTTTTCATCATCATCTGCTGACCATCTTTCCCATGAATTTCTGCTGATTTATCAATTTTTATGTGAAACTTCCTGAGGAAAACAACATGGCCTTGATTACTCCCAGTTAGATACATGTTATGTTACATTCAAGATACTATGGCTAATTCAAGTACAATGCTAGCAGTTCATTTCTCTAATAATCCTTTGTCTACTTTATCTCTAAATTACTACAGCTGCAGAGGTTCCCATCCTCTGGACAGAGCTGTTTGTCTAAAATCATTACATTTATAACATAAGGCATTGTTCATTCATTCGCTTCTGACCTAGCAGATAAACACCTGCTTCTCAAGTTCATTTCCACAAGGCATAAACATGAATATTGCTGTGCTAGCAGTTACTAGGTCAGAGGGCAACTTGCAAGTTTCAGAAAGCATACTGCAGTTTTCAAAAAGCATCTTTTTCAGTCTCATATGAAACTCAATTTGTATAAAATACAGTGCATGAAAAATAGAATGAAAAGCGTATTAAAATACTTGGTTATTAATTGGCATTAAGCATGCACACATTAATACATATTTTTCTAACATTTCCCTCCTGTTAATACTTTTTTATTCTATTTTCAAAAAAAGAATGAACAGTTTGCTTCTTTTCCTAACCTCTTCCATTCAGGATTTGCAGTTAAGAAAGTCATTTAGTTTAAACTTTTATGAAAGTGTTTCGCATTCTAGCAGCTCTTCAAATTCAGTACTTTGATACATAGTCTCAGATACGGATATATCTATGAATTCTTTAACTAATCTCTTCATGCAGGGGATTCCACAACAAATACAAACTCCTATTAGGAGTAATCCTATCCCAATAGCAATTAATATGTTCATAAAAATGGAGCCCCACCCCCAAATGCATTCTGGAAAAAGTCTGTCAGAGGGTTTGGGCCTGGCTTGGTCATGGCCGACACTTGCTGAATCACCTCGAGATGATCTTTAATCTCATGCTGATGGTCAGGAATAAACGCACAGCATTCTTCTTTGATTAAAGTGCAAGTTCCACCACTCGCCGCTAGGGTGAAGTCAAGAGCCATTCGGTTTTGGAGCACTACAGTTCTCATGGCATTCAGTTCATCAGTTATCAGTTCAAGAGCAGAAAAAGTCACATTACTCATTACTTCGAGAAGTTTTGACAATTTTTGCAGCTCCCATATTGATTTAACTGCGCCATATGCAGGTAATATACCTGCCCAGGATATAACAGCATCACTCAAGTCCATGTGCGCAAGCTTGGTTCCCACATCACGATGGTCTTTCCAGCCCACTTCAATTCATCCCACTGGATTCTCAGGTTTCTTAACAGTCTTTTTGGTTACGTCTCGAGTATTTCGAATACTTCCTTGAGGCAAAACTGCAGTGTGTTGGATGGCCAGAACCAGGTACCCCAAAAAACAACTGCCAGACCAATTCTCAGGTAACCATTTATATGCTTTTTTACCACACACAAAATAACAGTCCTCTACCTTAGTTATTACTTTGTTATGAAATGACTGCCCTGCATGAAACATTTTCCTATCTATTACAGATAACTGTTTAAAAAGTACAGGATTGCGTTGTACCTGATCAAGAGTCTTATGCATAGATTTCAAAAATGAGTCATAATCTGTACTACAAGATCCACCCAACTCATTTGGTTTTCTATAACATTTATACTGTACTGTAACATTACACTTGCTCCATCCCACTTGGATGGTATCATTTTTATAGAAACATACAATTCCTTTTTGTGTCACAGGCAAATACAGTTCTACCTTATCATGTGCTTTAATAGCAACTGTGTCAAAAACCAGATTTTCCCAGGTCTCATTGACCCCTAGGGGGATAGCAGTCGTCAATAAACCCCTGTATGCTGTTGGCATGGCCGTACAGACCCAGCAGTTCGAAACATTAAAAATCTCAGCGTACACACGTGTAATTGCCTGATAAGTGTTAAAGTTTGGATGCCAGTCCATGTTTGGTTCATTACGTCTAATCAGTTCAACCTTTGTGGCAGGGAAAAGGAGTGGCCACAACAAAAAGAACAGTGTGATTAGTATTGCAATAAAAACGATCATACAAGTTTTCTGAGGTTGCTCAATGTCTCTATTCACTCTATACCTGGCCATTTTGTTCTTGTTGTACAACAGTAACAAAGTTTTTGTCCAATTCAAAGTTCTTAACCAGTTTACAGTGCGTCAAATGAATCCAGGAAGCTCGCTCTGCGATCTTGACTGCAGTGGGTGTCAACAGTAGTACCTGGTACGGACCTTCCCACTTCGGAGAACTCCAATTCTTTCGTTTCACAATCTTCACCCAGACCCAGGTGCCTGGGACTACTGGTGCTTCCGATTTCGGTTGCTCTTTATCTGAAACAGAATTTAACTGCAAAAGTTTGTTATTCAAAAATCGCCTCATATACCCTGCAAGTGAACTGTCAGCCTCCTGCTCTGCAGACATGAGAGGTTTCCACTGAGGTGTATAATATGCCCTCCCAAACAAAGTTTCAAAAGGAGTTAATCCCTTTGCATTTGGAACAGTTCTCATACTCAACAGTGCTAAAGGCAAACAGTGCACCCAGTTCTTCTGTGTCTCAGTTATCAGCTTCCTAAGCTTATTCTTCAACACCCCATTATGCCTCTCTACTAACCCTGCAGATTGGGGGTGATAAGCACAGTGGTTCTTTAACGATATCCCAAAATAGCGACTAAGTTGCTGAACCGTTTGGTTCACAAAATGCGTACCGTTATCACTATAAATCTTTTCCGGTATACGAAATCTGGGTATAATTTCTTTAACAAGGACCTTTGCAACAGTAGCTGCATCTGGATTTTTAGTTGGAAACGCTTCTACCCATTTGGAAAACATATCTATAATGACAAGGCAATATTTCTTATTCTCACATTTATTAAATTCTATGAAATCCATACAAATAGTATGGAACGGATACGGTGGTGTAGGCAAATTCCCTTGCTAAGGCTTCAACGCCCCTTGTGCATGATGCTTGTTACAAACATGGCATGCTGCACAAAATTTTTTTGTATAATTGGTAAATCCGTAGGTTGTAAATACTCGATTCACTAACTGTACCACCCCCCCTGTTGAGACATGGCTCTGCCCATGGCTCAACAATGCTGCATATCTAAACAAATTAGATGGCAAAATTGGTTTCTTCTCCTTGGAGATGTACAGTCCCTTTTCGAGGATTGCTCCTCGTTTTATCCACTTCTGTTTTTCTATATTTGTAGTAAGTGTCTGCATTGTTTTTAACATTTCCAAATCTAAAATTTCAGAGGGTTTTAATTCCTCACTCAAATGAAAAGTTTCTGTGGCTGAAGCTGCCTGCTTCGCAGCTATATCAGCCCATGCATTACCTTTTGAAATCCTGTCCTGTTGTTTTGTATGAGCTACGCATTTGCAAATAGCTACTTTTTTAGGTAACTGAATTGAATCTAACAAATCTAAAATAAATTGCGCATGATTGATCGGTTTACCAGTAGATGTTATCATTCCTCTATTTTTCCACTGCTGCGCAAAAACATGTACAGTAGAAAAAGCATACTGACTGTCAGTATAAATGTTCACATTCTTACCTCTTGCTAAGGTACATGCCCTTGTCAAGGCAATCAACTCTGCCGCTTGTGCAGATAAGTTGTGTGGTAAAGATTTTGCTTCTAAAGTTTCAGTATCAGAAACGACTGCATACCCCACTAGGTTCTGTCCTGTAGGACCCCTCCTGCACGAGCCGTCCACATAGTATGTCACCTCGGCATCATCCAAGGGAACATCTGTAAGGTCTTGTCTAGGTAATGTCTTTTGCTCAATCTCCTGCAAGCAGCAGTGTGGTTTGCCATCTGCAGGGGTTGGAAGCAAGGTTGACAGATTCAAAGTTGTGCATCGTTCAATTGTCATATGAGGTTGGCTCAACAGTATGGTCATACAGGAAAGATGCCTAGCTGGAGAAAGATATGCTACTTTTTCTTGCAGTAAAATAATTGTGACTGCATGAGGCACTCTCAATGTGAGAGGGTGGAATAGCACTACTGAGGCCGAAGCCTGCACTGCCATTGCAGCTGCAACTACTGCTTGTACACAGTGGGGCAGGGACTGCGCCACTGGGTCTAGCTGTGATGAATAGTAAGCTATGGGGCATTGTTTGTCCCCATGTTGCTGTGTCAATACTGATGTCATATAACCTTGCTTACAGTCTGCAGTTTGAATAAATTGCTTGTGATAGTTTGGTAATCCTAGAACTAAGGATGATGCTATCAGTTGTTTCAGCTTGCAGAAAGCTGCTTCTGCTTCAGGTGTCCATTGTAATAAGTCCTGTGCTGCCATCGGCTTTTTAAATATTAAATTGGCCAGTGGAGCAGATTCCAAAGCATAATTCGGTATCCAACTCCGACAAAAATTAGTAGTTCCCAGGAAGGACATCATTTCCTTCTTGGTAGTTGGTCTAGGTGCTTGTAATATTGCTGTTTTTCTATCTTCATCTAATATTCTACCTTCCTTGGATATTACATATCCCAAGTACTTAACTTGTTTTCTCCAAAGTTGTAGCTTGTCTTTGTTTACTTTGTGACCTTGAGTAGCTAAGAACTGTAATAAAGCTATTGTGTCCTCTTTGCATTCTTGCTGGGTGGGGGCTGCCAGCAGAATGTCGTCTACATAAAGTAAAATCTGACTACCTTTCGGTGGAATAAATCCCGCCAGGTTGCTTGCCATTTCCTGTGCAAATATTGTTGGACTTTCACAATATCCCTGTGGTAATCTTGTGTATGTGTACTGCTTTCCCTGGAATGTAAATGCAAACCAATATTGGCTGTCATGGTGTATCGGTATCGAGAAAAATGCATTACTAATGTCTACCACAGAAAAATATTTTTGCTCTGGCTTTAAATCATTCAGTAAAGTGTGTGGATCTGGCACCGTCGGTGTCCTGGGTATAACTGCATCATTTACAGCTTGTAAATCTTGGACCATACGCCATTCCCCGTTTGCTTTCCTGACAGGAAATAAAGGTGTATTACATGGTGAATCAGGAGATTCTGTTAAGACTCCTTCCTTAAGTAAGGCTGCTATTATAGGCTTAATTCCTATCTCTACATCCTTTCTCAAGGGATACTGTCTTTTCTGGGATCTAAATGCTGACTTTGGCGTAATAGTAACTGGTCCTGCTGTTCGTATAAGTCCTACATCTGATTTCCGTGCTGACCAGAGAATGTCTGGTATGTCTCGCAAGGCTTTTTCCTCTTCTTCCAATAAGAGTAATACTCAGCTATTCTCACTAGCCTGTGAGTGCACAGCTGGGTGTGTCTGTGTAATCCAGTTCAATTTCTGTTTCTGTACTCTTTGCTCGGAGAGCTCTAATTCTGTCTGCTTTTCCCACCTCGTGACTTTTTCACCTGTCTGCCCATTTCAAATTTTTATTCTTAGTTAAGCTAACATGTGGCAATCGATTAGATTTGTAAAGTGCTAAAAATTCCTGGGGCAATGAACAGCTTACTACACTGTTCCCCTCTGCATCCCAGTACAAATTTCGCAACACTAGTCTGTTTGCATGGTTCTGAAACAATTCCTGTTCATAATCTTTATCAGGTCCTGGTCTACTACAGTAATATAGCGTACAATGCAACAAATGCTGTTTGTCAATGTCAAGGGAGGGGGACTTACTGATGGCTACATTCATCAGTTCTTCGGTTACTGCACCTGGACCAGTCGTAACTAAGTCCTGGCTGTACCAATAATATGTTTCACCCTCCGGTCGCACTACAAAAGTATCCATTTGTCGCTGTGCTTCCATACCCTGCATGGTTGGAACTATGGCTATGCCAAATATCTGCATCAAGTCTCTACCCAAAAGATTTACTGGGCATTTTGCAGAAACCACAATTTTACTTCTTTGGGTCATCCCTGATATGGGGTCTGTTATTGCTATATCATGGGAGAGTGGCTCCCGATATAGCTGTCCATTAGCTGCCTTCACTAGTATATAATCTGGTGATTCTGAATCTTCCGGTAACTTGGAAGGGTGTATCAGGGTCCGTGAAGCCCCTGAGTCACACAGAAATTTAACTTCCCTCCCCTCTACCAGAAGCGTCACTTCCGGTTTCGTGTCTGCTAAGTAAAGCTCTAAGCTCAATAGAGCTAAGTCTAAAATTTCATCTTCTTCTATGTCTGCGAATTCATGTACATCCTCTACCCCTTTTGTCACATCCTCTACTCCTGCTATCATATTTGCACTTGTCTTTTCCTGCTTATTTTCATTCAATGATTCCTGACTATCATATAGTCATTCCTCATCTTCCTTATTTTCTGTAGTCACCTTCTTATTTAGCCTGCAATCCCTTGCTAAATGTCCTTTTTTCCCACACTTAAAACATTCACCTTTTTTCTTTCTTTCTTCGAAATCTTCTGATCGCTTGTCAGATTGTTTATTTCCCTGGGTATTTTTCTTACCCTTTTTCCCAGTTTGCACTACAAATACTTCTGACCCATCTTCTGCCGAAAACACTTGAGTTTTCTTTTTCTTTTTACTATTAAAATGTATTTCTGCATGTCTAGCATATTCAAGTAATGGCTGTAGTCTACTTGTCCGATGATCTACCATGTGCTTTGTAATAAAGCTGCTAATGGGAGTTATACTACCCTTCAAGAATGCATTCTTTAACTGTTGTTCATATGGGGAATCTTGTGTCTGGTTTTCTGGTACCTGCATTCCGCAGTGATTATTAAAACACTCTAACAGTCTAGCATAATATCTATCAACTGTTTCACCTTCCTGTTGAATGCATTGATTAATGCAAGTCCAATCAGCCCTAGGCTTCCACTTTTCAGAGATTCGGTCTGTTAGACCTTTTACTCTGCCATCCAGTTCTGCATTAGTATGTGGGAGTGGTCTAAGTTGTGCGTCACGAGGATTCCAGTCACCACTGATCATGTGCCAATCTGGACCCACAATTTGTCTAACTACTTTTTCTACTTCTTCTCCATTTAAATGGTAACTTAATCTCATACCCTGTAAGTCCTCTAAAAATTTTCTAAAATTCACTTTTGGGTGGGGAATTCCCTCCATGGCTTTCCGGATATCTTCCGGTGTCCACGGTCTATAAACTAAGAGTCAGATCCTGTCCTGCCTGAGGATTTGGTACTTCTATGAGCGGACATATCTCTTCTTCACTCATAGCCTGTGATTTTCTATTTATTTCACTTAACTCAATCTCCCTCCTCAAGTCACGTGTTCGAGACCTTGTCTCGATAGGATCCC